>NW_027459338.1:7500-286797 GCF_050624435.1 Tenrec ecaudatus | reverse complement strand
GGGAAAAGATAATTCCATCAGAAGAGAGAACGCCGCGTTACAGGGCTATAAGACAACAGAATATGATGAGCGTTACGCTGACTTTGTGTCCCGACTGGAAGATGCTATTTCCAAATGTGTGAAGAATGTTCAGGCAGTAAGAGACCTAGTGCACAAGCTATCTTATGATTTCTCTAATAAGCACTGTAAAAATGCCTTGCATCCCTACAGCGAACAGGGCACTTTGCGGGGTTATTTTAGGATATGCAGGAATGTAGAGGCAGAGGAATACAAGGCAGACCTCATGGCAGCTTCATTGGCAAACTATATCAGACCTGGAAGAAAGTGCTTTAGTTGTGGGAAGACAAGTCATCTTCAAAAGAGTGTAGGCAGAGCAGGCTGCGGCCAATGTCAGAGCATGGGCCAGGACCATGGAGATTGGGTTTAAACGAACCTGAACTCTGCCTCCATTGTAGGAAGGGAACTCATTGGGCGAGCCAATGTCGTTCAAAAATCAACCGTGAAGGGTCGCCATTAGCAAAGACTTCCCGGCGGGAAAATAGTGGAAGAAGCTTGATGCAGAGCCCTCATAGCAGAGCGTGGTAGGCAAGGTGTCTGCCTACTGGAGCAAAGAAGATCTTTGAGAGAAATCGCCTTTATCTAGCAGCCTCACAGCAGGAGAACAGACCTAGCCAAAGAGGCAAAAACCTAGTCTCTGTTCTCACTGCAGTTGGTTTGAATAACCAAGAGATGGCTCAGAAGCCTTCACAGGAGCTTGATCCTCAAAAGCAGGGACCTCTTATTGAAAGATTAATACAGTTTCTATCAGGAAGATTTAACCTTAGTACTCAAGAAATTAAAATTGATACTGGAGTTGATAAGAGTTGTAAGAAAAAGCCCAAAACTGTGATTGAATCAGAAACGAAGAGCAGTAATTGGGGTCCACTACCTAAAAGAACTATAGGAAGTTTATTAAGAAAGTCAAAAAAAAAAGAAAGTCCAACATAAATTCTCAAGGTGTTGCTGGAGTTATTGGTCAGGATTGTGAAGAAGAAATTAAGGCAGTAATGAGTTCTGATATACCATGGTTTGTAAAAATGTAGGATCGCTTAAGCCAATTTTCCCTTCCTTGCATTTCTAGAGTAAAAATTTATACCTATCAGGAAAGAGTACTTGAGAAGTTTGACCACCCTATAAATCAAGCAGTCTTCTGGACTGCTGTTGTGGAGAAACAGCGCCCCCACATGGAATTAGAAATGGAAGGAAAAAGGTTTGTTAACTGTGGATGCCGGGTCATTTCCTTAGGGCATTCAGGGGGGCCTAAGGCCCTCCCATTAACTTCCCCTAAAGCCAGCATAGAGGGAATGAGTGAAGTTAACCAAGACAGAATATTGCAAGGTAAAATCATACAGTGTGAGAAGCCTGAAAGGCAAAACGGCTCAATTGAGCCTATAACCTTATTGGTAAGCCTGGAGAAAAAATGTCTGCTTGGTAAGTTACTTCAAGATCAGCTGAACAAATTTATTAAGAATTTTTTCAGTCTTTCAAAGTATGATAAGAAGTTCTCCCAATTAGTTAGCTCTCTTAATTCTCTGAGGGATGGGAGCCGGTATTTACATAACAATGAAGGTTATCTAACTAGTACTTTTACTGGTTCAAGATCTAGCAATGCTTTACTATTTAAATTGTTAAAACAGAAGGAGAAGAGGAATCTTATGTGTGACAAAGTTCATTTACTCATTTTTTTTTAATTTAATTTAATTTTTTTTAATGAATTTTTTTTTTAATTTTAACAATTTATTGGGGCTCATACAATTCTTTTCACCGTTCATATATATACATACATCAATTGTATAAAGCACATCTGTACAGTCTTTGCCCTAATCATTTTTTTTCTCTTTTCTTCTTTTACATTTTATTAGGGACTCATACAACTCTTACCACAATCCATACGTATACATACATCAATTGTATAAAGCACATCCATAAAGTCCCTACATTACTGCAGACTGCTTTGCTGAAAGATCAAGATTTTGAATTTGTCAATGCTATAATGTGATTGGAATGTAACTGATTTCTGTATAACCACTTATCCTTATAATAAGACATTGCATGATTGGAATTTGATTAGGAAACATTTGCAAGGGTTTAAGGGAAACATTTCATTAGATATTGATCAGCTTAAAAAGGATATTTTCTATACATTCAAAGACAAGCTTGAGGCTTCTCCTGGCTCTGATGTGATTAAGCAATTGAGGAGTAGCATGGAAGGGTTGGACCCGCGAGCTTGGGGGCAAAGTACTTCACATAGCTTAAGTTCCAGTCTGACTGTGTTTTTTATCATAATTGTGATGCTTGCAGTCTCATGTCACTTCTATAGGAAGCTAATAGATATGAAAAGAGACCATGTTGCCTCCGTGACACTATTGAATCTTAAACATAATGCAGAGAGGGGAAATGTGGGATACTAGCACCAAGGGAAATAATACTGGGACTTATTCCCTGACTGGTACAGAGGGAATCTGGGAGACTAATGTTCCATGGCTGGAAGACCACCACTCTGTTAGTTGGAGATATACTCCAAGTTCATGTTCCTGCGGTAATCTATCATTTCCACAGATTCTCCCTTAAAGCTGTGCTGCCTTAAAGTGAGCGCATGGCTGATACATTCTCCCTATAGAAGCAGACATTCCTATTTGGCTCTATTTCTTCCCACCGCAGTATCCAATCTCTCTCATACCTTCCTCCAATAACAGATGGGAATAAGGGGACTTTACCCCCAGTGGCTGGATTCTAAATGTTTCTATCAAGCCTGAATTTTTGGCTATATTAATTGGATCATGAAGTTTTGCCTTTACGGCTTTAAATGTATAGAAAATGATTTAAAAACACATCAGTCACGCCCACCACAGGTTTCCCGCTCCTAAAACTCACTTCCGTGCAAAAAGACACCTGAGTGGCAGGCGGGTTGGGCCGCCCGCGTAGACTCCACTTCCAAGGCGCCAACGCCGCTCTCCGCTGAGGCGCCCTCAGGAGGCTCCCGAACGCGCCCCGCCCCGCCCCCCCCCCCCTGTTGGGGACGTCCGGCGGAGCCTCAGCAAGGCATCCCGAGGGCGGCCAGGCTCGGGCTCGTTCTTCGAGCCGGCAGGAAGCGCAGCACCGGCGCCGGAGCCTCCGGCCGGGATCTCCAAGAGCTAGCCGCCGCGACCCCCCGCCCTCGGCCGCCCTCAGCCGCGCCGCATCCGGGTCCGCTGCCGCTCTCACCTGCGCGGCGCCCCGCCCCGCGCAGTGCGCTCCGGATCCGTGTGCCGTCAGTAGCCCCAGCCGCCGCGACCGCCCCGCGCGGTCACCTCCCGCCTGCCCGGCGCCGCACTGCGCCCGCCCGCCGCCCGCCGCCCACGGCCAGGGCCCGTTCAGCCGCCCCCGCCGCCCGGACCGGCGGAGCACGTGCGCCCGCGCCTCCCAGCGAGCTGCACGGCCGGCCGGGGCCTCCAGCTGCCTTTCTGGAGCCTCTCCTGGAGGGTCCTGAGGGACCGCAGAGCCCCCGGACCCCTGCCTTCTGGAGCGGCCCGCAGCCGCCTCGCGGGGACCCCTCTGCCTCGGCGTTCCCTCGCAGCCCTTCGCCCCACTTGTGCCCCGCGGCGCCGCAGACCCCAGAACCCCCTTCCTGAGCGTAGGAGTGCGGGGATGTTGCCCCGCACCGTCGATGGCCGTTGAAAGGCTGAAGTTCCCACTTCCAAGTTCAAGAATATTCTGTGTGTTCATTTTTGTGATAACAGCTAACACTTGGCTGCAGTTTCATCGGTTAACCAATTCTTTTCGTATTCTGCTCGCCTGTTCGCTTTTGTCTCAACCAGGAAATGTCACGCCCCTCATTCTTGGATCAGAGTTGAATTTTTTATTGATTATAAACCCTAATGTCGACTTACTGTAAAGCACCTGTACGAGGAAGCTTCAAAAATTCATGGGAAATTATCTTCTCTTTTCATTCCTTTCTCCCACGATCTTTCCGAAGCTCCCGCGTGTTGTGATGCCAGTGTACAATTAGTAAAGCCACTCTGGCAAATAATTCAGTAGTCTGGGATATAATTTAGAACTATATGCTATGCAAAGCAAAGGTGGCAAAACAATCCAGTGGTAAAGGAATACTTTGGTTAATGAGTGGTTGAATTGGCTGAATTTACAAGAAATCAAAGGAAGGAGCATACTACATTCAAAAATAAACTCCAGGAGGATTAGAGCGATAAAATATTCAAAGCATTAAAAACTTAGAGGGATTTATTTTCGAGGGTAGCAATTTAGCTTTAGTGAGGTGGAAACTTTAAGCAAGACACGAAGGTTCATGTCTTTAAAGGAAAGATAAAGCTATTTGACTATATACAGATGTTTTTACCTTTTAGCATGGTATCACAATGACAAGAAAAGTGTTTTAAAAGAACAATTGGCTATGCAAAACGCATGGCAATCTAACATAAAGTTTCTATAAATTATTTTTCCAGACAAATTGCTCGGTTCTATATGTTTTTAATACAGGCAATGCATACACACAGACAACTAACAGAAGAGAGGTTCATAAGCATGATTCATAAACATTGAAAAGATGCCTAATGTCATTGAAAGCCCTGGAAACATAAAGGGTTGAGATATAAATATTAAAGTCATTGGGAGCATGAGAGATAGAAGAGATATTACAATAATGCAGTCACACACATATCATGGTAGCATTGCTCACCTCAGCCCCACTTGGTGGTCCACATGGAGAGAGGGGGAAGGGAAGGAGGACAAGGGGAATTGGAAACGGGAGGGTAAAGACATACATCACAGGAAGGACTTGGACTATGTTATACAGCGGTGAGAAGGGGTGGTCTAGGGGCATACATGCAATAGGAAGAGGAGGGATTGGGGGTATACAGGTGACAAAATGGGCGGATCCTACATTTAGAATGGCAGCTTAACTTTGACCTGTTTTCTGGATCTCCATATGAACCATTATCAGTAGGGTGTGAACTCCACCTACTGGAACCAAGCTAATGGTTCCAAGTTTTAGAGAAAAGCAATCCATTGTCTCCACCAGCAGGGAGCAGAGACTGCAGTCTGGCAGCATTGCCTTGAGGGACCTTGCAAGCATCTGGCCCACACACATTATCCCTCTAGTAGGAATCAACCCAGTTAACTTACATTGGGGCTTTTTATCTCCAGACTATATATTTTTATTGGAGTAGAAAGCCTCATCTTTCTTCCCTGGAGCTGGCTGGTGGTTTTGAAGAGTGAAACCTTGTGGTTAACCGCCCAACCCATAACCTTCTATGGCACTAGAGCTCCATGACTCTGAACTAGCAACGTAAAATGCTTTGCCCTCAGGCAGAGTTTGTTTGCTTCCACCCACTCCTCTGGCCAGCCTGGTGAGGAGTAGTCTAGCCCTCAAGAACTTGCCTGAGTATGCCCTTGATGGGAATTGGGGTACTGAGGTTGCACGTTCATGCCCTGACCAAGATGGTTGGAGGGCCCTGAACCAGTCCTGTAAACTTTTCTAGTCTGCAATAATGTATTTACTCCAATCATGGTCCCTTTCCCATTTCTGTAGTCACATTTCCAACTGTGATGGTCTGATCTGCTGGCAACTTGACTTTTAAAGGGGCTTCCTTTGTTTTCCATGTGACCGAGCTGTTGTGAATCCTTCAGTCCCCATTATGGCCTCATGCTTACGGTCTCCCTCAACCAGATGATTTGTTTTTTCTGGACTTTGTCCCATTCAAGATTTAACAAGGGGGTCTCTGTAAATTATATTTGAACTTCGAGTCTTCTCCCTGATCTAAAACAATGCACACAAAAATATATACCAATTCGATCATTTCTACATGTACAATTTGCTAACATTCATTATATTTCTGAAATTATGTAGCCATTCTCACTGTCCTTTTCCAATTCCAAATTTCCATCACACACATAAGCTCACTGCCCCTTAAACTTTTCACCTAACCTTCCAAGTTCCTGTGTCAATCTGATCACAGACAGATTATTCTTTAAAAGAGCACAATGTCTAAAGCAGATCTTCTTCACTGATTCAGCTTTTGGTTGGCTTTAAAAAGACTTTACAAAAATCAAATCTGCTGCTATCAAGTTAATGCTGACTCATAGTGAATACCCCCTATGGGCTTCTGAGACTGTAACTGTTTACAGGAGTAGAAAGGCCCACCTTTCTCCTGCAGAGCGGCTGGTAGTTTCAAACTGCTGAGCTTGTGGATCGCAGCCCAACATGAGTGCCCAGCAAAGAGCACCCAGAGAAACTGAGCCCCACATCCTTAAGCCACATGAGCCATGGAGTCGGGCAGAGTTGAGATGCAGTCCTCCCCAAAGCCTTCAGAAACAACAAGAAGCCTTCAGAGACATCAAGAAGGATCACTAACTCTTTTGGTAGCCAAAAGAACGATCAGCCCCATAGTCAAGAGGCAGGACAAGTATCAGTGGCTCTGGCCAGACTGGAGGGGCTCACTCAAGGCCATTCCAGGCCAGGGCCAGGTACCTGTGTCTGGCTTCGAGTACTCCAGGCACAGAATCTCTGACTCATGGGCCTCCACCTTCAGCATTTCACTCAGGAACTGCAATTCGTGGACCCTGCAAAATGAGAAGAGAGGAGAGGCCGTTCAGTGCCAGGCAGCGGGGGAAAAGAATCATCACCCACCCCCTTCCACCTTTTCCTCTCCATCAAGAGCTGTTTTACTTTACCTTTTGGGTTGAACCTTTAGAAAAATGAGTCAAGATATGTCACATTCAACTCTCTCACCTGGTCTCCCTTCGTATTAATGTTTTATGCACTACAGTACACAGTGATAAGGACCACGGAGGTCACACTTGTACAACATTATTAGACTTTATTTAAATGTCACCAGCGGGGGTTGCTCTGAGTTGGAATCAACCCAATGCCAATGAGTTTGTTTGTTTATCCCACGAATGTACTTCTTCTGCTCCAGGATCCCAGGAGCCCCCACGGCACATGGGTGTCATCTGTCCCAGTCTAGAACGGCTTTCAGTCTTTGCTTGTCTTTCCTACCCTGACACCTGGGAGAGTGTGATAAGTTACTCTGGCAGGTGTACCTCAAATGAAGGTTGCCTGATGTTTCCTCATGACTATCCTAAGTTCCTTATACATTTGGGTCAAGAATACCAGACACAATGCTAGGAGGAGGCTGCATGGAAAAACAGAACTAAAAGAAACTTTCCATCAACGTTGGTTGTTGTTGTTCAACATTTTATTGGGAGTTCTTAAGAGTCATAACATTTTCTGGGAACATTTTGAAACCTCTCAGTGTACCCTCTCACCAGATTCATGCTGCTGCCACGGGATGTTAACCTTAATGACTTGGCTAAGGGTGGGTTTTGCCGTTTCTTCATTGTCAAGTTAGTATCTTTCCCTTGGAGATAATAAATTTTGTCCCCAACCCTTTTCAGCTAAACCCTCCTGAACCTCTGTCCTTGGGGGCCTAAAGTTCCCCCATCCTGTCCCCTGGAGGCAACGGCTTGTCCCATAGCAAGCAAGTCATAATGATTAGCTCTTGTCTTTAACAAGTAAAGGAATATACATTAACCAAGCACCTAGTAAGTACTAGGCATTCTAAATCTCCCACTTACATTGTCTCCTGTTCGTAAAAATCAAATGCATCAGGTATGTCATTTCACAATTGCAGAAACTAAGGTTTGGTCAAGTTCAGGAACATGTCCAAAGAGGCCAAGCTAAGACTGCACAGGGGCATACTGAAAAACGTCTGAGATGGGTCAGCACTAAAATCCCCTCCCATCCTCAGAGCCAATTAACAGATACGAAGGGACCCAGGGGCACAGCTTGGGGAGCAAGGGTGCTGGAGGAAACAAATTCCACACTTGAGGAACCCCAGCTCCTAATGGTAGGCCAGGAAACACGGTCAGTCTCAGCAGACCTGGCCCACGTACCTCTACACTCCAGACGCAGGAGGAATGATACAGAGCTGAATACACCTTGCCCACTTTCTTGGGGCCCTTCACACCCCAGACATAAGTACTATGGTCATTGTACACACAAGACAGCCACGGATTTGCAGGATCAAAGGTCAAGGTGATGGTGTCCCGATACTTCGCATTGGCCACTCCAGCGAAAAGGCGACTGAGGAAAGAGGGGGTCAGGGTGTCCAGGGCAGACAGGGCAAACTGGTGAGTTAGCGCTAATGCAAAGGGGCACTAAAGGGAGGAGCAGCAGGTTGGCCAGCAGTCACTGGAGAAAGAACGCAGCGGCTGGCCTGGCATTCCTTGCCATGGGGCTCTGCAAAAGAACACAAGCTATTTCATAGCCCCCAACATCAGGCGGGGACAGTGTGTGGCCGTGATGCAGCCAAGCAGATGTCAGGCCCTTCTAGACTCACGTCAGAGGAAAAGGAAGGGCACTGTGCAAACCAGTCATGGTCATATATCATTTCCTGCCATTTGCAGATTTAGCCCACTCCTTCCCTGAATGAGAAATTAATATACCCAACTGCAGAACTGCCCCGCTTCCTGACAGCACTGAAACCAGAGCAAAACTTCACTTCCTGCAATCACCCAACCCAAGGCCCGAGGCTACAATAAGACCCTCCTACCTTAGCTGCTACCCAGGACCACCCTGAGGGAGAAAGGCCTGCTCCGTCAGGTTTCCAGCCTCTCTCAGAAACCCTAAGGAACTGCCCGTCTGTCCTAGCTGTGGTGTTTACAGGACAATGCATTACCACACTGCAGACTCAGATTACCACGGTTGCCCACAGTGAGCAACAAATACTAAAAGACCCACCTGTGCTTGACTGCAAGGGTCTTCCCAGAGGTCTATGTGTGCCCTCCTCTCCTTGCAGCATGCCAGGGACGGCCTGGCACAGAGTGGGGCTCTGACAGGACTCAGGGGCCCACCCACACCGCTCACCTGGCCTCTGTGATGCTGGCAATGTCTGTGCCCAGGGCATGGGGCCGGGGCAGCGTGCTGAGGAAGTGCAGGTTGAAGGGGTTGAAAAGGCACACGGTGCCGTCAGCACAGCCGCAGAAGATGTAGTCCTGGCTCACCGAGATGCAGTGGGCCACTGTGGTCTGTGAGCACAGAAGCCACAGTCAGCAAGGGCGTCTGTCCACTCCTTCACCGGACACCTCAACAGCCATGAGCCAAGAGGCAAGGACAAGCGCAAGGCAGGCCAGCTGCCCTGGGCAGAGCCCCTCAATGCCCCTCCCTCTAACAGCAGCTGGCCAGAGGGCCCACAGCCCCCTGCAATTAGGGGGAAGGAGTCAGCAAGCCTTATAAGGCACCTGAGGTTTGGGCAAAGACACACCCAGAAAAGGCCGGCCCAGAGAAAGGCAGCAGAGGCAGCGGACAGGGCCAGCACACTTACTGTGATGCTGTCTGTGTGCTGAGCAGAAGAGGAAAGCAGAGGAAGAGGCAGAGACAGAGAGGGCGAGCAAGCAGAGAGGTTCCCAAACACATTCCTCCGCCTGGGGCCTCCCCCAGCGTGCATGCAGACTCAGGTGCCCTGGAGCCCGGAGGTGACAGACGGGAGGGTGCCGACAAAGCATTCACTTACACTCAGCTCCACCCACTTGTCCAACAGTCTCCGGGTCACTGAACTCGCACAGCTGCCCAGAGGATGTGATACAGAAGGTGCTGTCAGTCTTCTTCCCGCAGCCACAGTCTACATCAGTGAACAGGTTGTTCCGCAGGTTCCCCCAGCAGCCCAGAGCGGCCCAGCAGGGGTACAGTGGCATTCACCTGTGGAGACACACCACAGGTGCCACCCACACACCCTGCAGGCTACCCCCTGGAAAGCAGGCCCTGGGGAGGGAGGGAGAAGGCTTCCCTTGCATATTGACATAGCACCTGGCCCAGCTGAGACTTCCAAGGGGCTTTTGAGCATGCAGAAGGGGGCGCAGGTGGAACATATCTGGGCAGACCCCACCCTAGTGGCTACTTGCTGCCTCACCTTTGAGGTCTTGCTGTCATCGAGGTACCAGAACTTGATGTGCCGGTTGCCTGCAGTGACAAAGTAGCTGCAGTCCTCAGAGAAGGATACTGCTGTCACCTGACTGGACACCTTGTTGGAAGCCACTACAATGTTTTTCTGGAGAGAAAGTCAAGGGAAATCAAGGCTCTGCTTCTAGGAGCTGAGGGAAAAGAAACTTACACACTGAAGGTTAGACAAGCTGTGAACTTGACCTCTCCTTCTGCCCCTTCTTCAGCATCCTAGATACCCAGTTGCTCCTTTCTGCTCAGAGTTCTCTAGAAAGGGACTGAGGCCAGCAGGCGGAAGTAAAGGCCACCGGTCAGCAGTTTCTTGGCTCCCCTCCCGGCCCCGCCTGTCCTGAGGCCAGCAGCCCACTCACCTTCCAGGCCCAGACATTGACGATCATGTCATGCTGGTAGCCCACTGAGACAATGTACTTGGCACTGGATGAGAAGGCCACACATGCCATGCCATACTTATGCTCCTGAAGCTCCGCCACCAGGCTGCGCTCCGACACGTCCCATACCCGCACAGCAGGCATGTGTCCACTCTGCAGGGACCGAAGACCCCGAAGTAAAGGCCAGAGGCTATCAAAAGAGATAGTGTCTGGGGTCTTAAAGGCTTGAAGGTGAGCAAACGGCCATCTGGCTCAGAAGCAAAAAAGCCCACATGGAATAAGCACACCAGCCTGTGCGATCACAAGGTGCCAAAGGGACCAGGTATAAGGCATTATGCACAATATATGTATATATATATATATATATATATATGGTATAAGGCATTATGTGGGGTCCCGTGGTGCTGACCCACACGGCGTCACCGTGAGTTGGAATGGACTCCTTAGAAACGGGTTTAGTAAGCAGCACAAAGAGGAAACTACTTGGTGAACTGGAGGACACGGTAGCTGAAACCATGGGCTCCAACATACTACCCCTGAGGCTGGCAAAGGACTGGGCAGTGCTGCCTTGTGTTGCAAAGAAGGTCCCTGTGATGTCAGAATGACTGGACAGCACTAACAACAACAAAGGATGTCAGGCCCCTTCACTTCCCCAGACCAATGACCAGGTTCAAAGACCCGCATGCGAGTATAGTTTCACAGTTAGACGTGTTTAGAAAAAATAATGTTTGCAAAAGTAAAATCTTGGTTTACATTTTACAGAGCATGCACAATTAGTGGAACTCTTAAGGTCCACCGGAACCTGTTTAGGGTCCCCTCCACTTGCTCACCACCGATAAGTCGATTCTGACTCATATTGATCCTACAGGAGAGGTTAAAATTTCCCCTGTGGGTATTTCTGAAACTGTAGCTCCTTATGGGAATAGAAAGCCTCCACTTTCTCTGCAGCTGGTGGGTTCAAACTGCCAACCTTGTCTTTAGCAGCTCAGGACTGACTTGTATCTCTATGAAACCAAAATCTACCTCACTGCCAGGGAGGTGATGCTGACTCATAGTGACCCTATGAGGCAGAGTAGATCTGTCCCTGTGAGTTTCTGAGACTGTAACTCTTTATAGGAGTAGACAGACTCTTCTTCCCACGGAGTGGCTGGTGGTTTCAAAGTGCTGACTTTGGTGTTAGCAGCCCAACATGCAAACACTATGCCACCAAAGCTACTTTTGTACCCCTATAAGTAGATAAATATTTCTCTTATATCTGTGTTTCAACCAAAGGCATGGCTATAAAGGAAAAAAGGCCATGAGTGTCAAGAATGATTTGAAAATGTGGAGTTCTTTTGGGAAAGGATATATATATACTTGTGTAAATAAATAGAATTCTGACGGCAAGAGTGGTCAGGAGTTGGACTGTTAATCTCAAGGTCAGCAGTTTGAATGACCAACCGCTCCTCTGGAGAAAGAGGAGATTTTCTACTCCTCTAAAGAATCACAGTCTCAGAAACCCACGGGGGCCATTTTACTCAGTCCCATGGGCCTGTGAGTTGGAATGGACTTGATGGCAGTGAGGGCATGTAAATATGCAAACACCCACCTCGGACTTAGGATTTGACCTGCTCCCTCAGCGCCGTGAGCATCTGCAGCCATGGACTTGGCCTTCTGTGAAGAACCCATTAGTGCACCACCACAAAGAGAATGAGTTTCCTCTGTGTCAGTCCATTACCCTGCCAACGTTCAGGATGGAGCCAACACCCTTGGTCTCCCAGAGAAATTGGCTCAACATACCCCTGATGTGGTTGCATGACATAGGACACTCATGCAATGCACTGCATGTGCTCTATTTAATGCACTATCACCAACAAGTCTACATGGGTGGTAACTCTGAAAACCTTGCCCAAACAGCTGGCTTCACCAAAGTATATGGAGTCATGTGGAGTCGTCGACCAGTTCGACTCTGCACTGGCTGTACGTTGGCATTGCCAAGGGGGCTTTCTCACTGACCGTGACCTGAATCCTGCTTCCACTAAGTCTTGCTTCATTGGTCTGGGATGGCGCCAGGCCAATGGGAGGCTTGAAAGCTCCTAAGGGATTCCAAAGTATGACCAAGGGTGAACACTACTGCTTTTGGCCATCACATCCGGGAAGGCCCTTGGGACTTTGCCACTCAAAGTATGATAGGTCAAGGAACCAGCAACATCAGCATTAGCTTCTCCCATGCTAATGCCATCGAGTTGATGCTGACTCATAGTGACCCTACAGGACAGGGTAGAACTGCCCTTGTGGGTTTCCCAGACTGTCACTCTTGCCCGGAGTCTACAGCCTCATATTTCTCCCAAGGAGTGGCTGGTGGTTTAGGACTACTGTCCTTGTGGTTAACAGCCCAAGAGTACCAGGGCCTCTAGAACTGCTGGATCCTAGACCCCCCACCCTGAACCCACAAAATCAGAATCTGCCCCCCAGCCCGATTTCCAGGAACCTGGGTAAGTGCATGCATGTGAAAGTTTAAGAAATACTTCCTTAGAAACCATTACTTTCCAGAACAAACTCCTCCTGCCAGAGGTGCATAAATGGAAGCCCATTAGGCCATGCTCGCCTAGAAGCAATTTGAGGTCTCAGTGCTCCTATATCCTGGCTGTCATCCAGATTTCCTTATTCTCACCTGGACTGTTGTCACTGCAGCAGGTATTGGTGAGTCCTCAGCACGAACAGCCCCAAATTAGGTCTAGAGACACACCTCCCATTTCAGAGTAGTACAATCCACAGTTTACTGTAGAGTTTCTGGCTTTTACTGGCTTGGGGTAGGGTCTAGTGGGAAATGCATCTTAGCAAGAGCCATTATGTATTCTGGATGTGCACAATGAGTTTGTCTTGAGGCATATTTATGTCTGATGTTGTTATGTATTCTCTTTCTATCCCATGCAACGTTATTTTTTTTGAAAATTTATATTTGCTTTTAATTACCCAGACATATAAGTGATTTATAGCTAGGTCTGATCGATTGGAATCAGATGACCACGCCTGGATTAACCATGGGTCCTGGTGACCATTAGGCACTTCTTTCCATAGTCCAAGTGCCCGTTAGTTAACCTAGATAGTCAAAGTGCCTGCTAGGTAACCTAAATAGTCCAAGTGCCCGCTAGGGAACCTACATAGTCCAAGTGCCCGCTAGGTAACCTAGATAGTCCAATTGCCCGTTAGCTAACCTAGATAGTCAAAGTGTCCGCTAGTTAACCTACATAGTCCAAGTGCCCGCTAGGTAACCTATATAGTCCAAATGCCCGCTAGGGACCCTAATAGTCCAAGTGCCCGCTAGTTAACCTAGATAGTCCAAGAGCTCGCTAGTTAACCTACATAGTCCAAATGCCCGCTAGGTAACCTAGACAGTTCAAGTGACCACTAGGTTACCTACATAGTCCAAGTGCCCGATAGGGAATCTACATAGTCCAAGTGCCCGCTAGTTAACATAGATAGTCCAAGTACCCGCTAGGAAACGTACATAGTCCAAGTGCCTGCTAGGTAACCTAGATAGTCCAAGTGCCCGCTAGTTAACCTACATAGTCCAAGTGCCTGCTAGGTAACCTAGATAGTCCAAGTGGCCAATAGTAAACCTACATAGTCCAAGTTCCCCCTAGGTAACCTAGATAGTCCCAAGGCCCGCTAGGTAACCTACATTGTCCTAGTGCCCCTTAGTTAACCTACATTCTCCAAGTGAACGATAGGGAACCTACATAGTCCAAGTGTCCGCTAGGTAACCTACATAGTCCAAAGCCCGCTAGTTAACCTACATAGTCCAAGTGCCCGTTAGGTAACCCAGATAGTCCTAATGCCCGCTAGGGAACCCACATAGTCCAAGTGCCCGCTAGGGAACTTACATAGTCCAAGGGCCCGCTAGGGAACCTACATAGTCCAAGTGCCCGTTAGTTAACCTAGATAGCCCAAGTGCCGGCTAGGTAACCTAGATAGTCCAACAGCCCGGTAGGTAACCAACATACTCCAAGTAACCGCTAGGTAACGTAGATAGTTCAAGTGCTAGCTAGGTAACCTAGATAGTCAAAGTGCCCGCTAGATAACCTACAAAGTCTAATTGCCCGCTAGGTAATCTATATAGTCCAAATTCCCGCTAGGGAGCCTACATAATCCAAATGCCCGCTAGGTAACCTAGATAGTCCAAGGGCCAACACATGCCATCGAGATGAGGGGAGGGAAACTATTAGCAAGAGGTCTTATTGATATGTAAGGGTTATCTGAGATTCACAGACTTGAAAGGACATGGCGGCAGATCCCAACATCACAGTTCCAGGTGGGACTATAGAAGCAAGAATAGGACAAGGATTGGGACCTGTGTTAAACAGGACAGTTTACAAGAGTGGTCCAGGGCCAAACAACCAAGGCTTTGGGGGCATGACTCATGACCGTGCAGCCCAGAATGGCAGCCTCGATTCAAGGATACACTTAGGCAAGTCTCTAAGCCCCACCATGGGCTGCCTAAGGGGTAATCCACTTTCCAATGCCCTCTGCCTGGTGGCAAGAGTGTTCACATCCCTGGTCAATGGTCTGAAGGAATTCACTGGAAGCTTAATCCACGTGGGGACTGTGCAAATAGAATTTTGGCTTTCACTGTTATCCACATACTTCTGAAAATTGTGAATTCTCAGAATTTCAGTTGAAAGGTAGGCTTGATGATCTGCTTCTGAGGGGTCACTATGGTGCACACAGCAGGTCACTGTGCATGCGCACCGGAATCAGTTCAACAGCAGCCAACAGCATTCTCCCTTATGTTGCTTGATGTTTGTTTTATGCCCACATCTCCTCTCTCTCTCTCTCTCTCTCTCTCTCTCTCTCACACACACACACACACTGGTATTTCAAAAAGTCCCTGAAAAATTCCATTCTCTTTTGATTCCTTGTTCCACTAACTTTTGGGAGCTTGCTTGTGTGCATATATGACACCATTTGTTTGCTGAAAGTGAGGAGGAATTGAACCACTTGCTGAAGATCAAGGATTGCAGCCTTCAATATGGGTTACAATTCAATATAAGGAAGACCAAAATCCCCAAAACTGGACCAATAGGTGATAAACAGAGAAAAGGGCTTCAGTTGTCAAGGATTTTGTCTTGCTTAGATCCACTATCAATGTTCATAGAAACAGCAGTCAGGAGATCAAAAGATGTATTGTAATGGGTAAATCTGCTGCAGAAAACCTCTTTATAGTGTTGAAGAACAATGATGTTACTCTGAGGACTAAGGTGCACATGACCTAAGCCATGCTATTTTCCATTGCATCATATGCATGTGAAAGTTAGACACTGAATAAGGAAGGCTGTAGAAGAACAGATGCATCGAATTGTGGTCCACCAGAAGACTACTGACAGTACCATGGACTGCTGAAGGACTGACCAATCTGTATCAGAAGAAATAAGGCCAGAGTGCTGCTTAGAGGCAAGGATGGCAAGACGCCATCTTACATACTTTGGACATGTTGTCAGGAGAGACCAGTCCCTGGAGAAGGACATCCTATTTGGTACAGTGGAGAAGCCATGAAACAGAGGAGGTCCTCGAAGAAGTGGATGGACTCAGTGGCTTCATCGGTGGTTCAGGCACAGGAACAATTGTGAGGATGGTGCACGACCCTACAGTGTTTCATTCGGTTGTATGTGAGGTCACGACGAGTCCAAGTGTCCTCAATGGCACGCAACAACAACTAGCCAGAGCAGAGAGGAGCAATCTGCCCTCTGGGACTTCCCTGGGAAGGTCCTCAATGGAAATTGGGAAAGTCTAAGACCCTATGGTCATGAGTTATAGTGGTCGGAAGGCCCCAGAACAAATCCAGTAAGCCTTTCTAATCTGTGATCGTCTCCATGTCTCCATAATGGCCCCATTCTCACTTATGTAGTCCTGCCTGAGAGAGTGATGAATTGCTCTGCCTCCAATCACATTTTTGTGGCAGATTTCATCCATTTCTATAATTAGCGACATGGCCACACAGCCTTTGGACCCCATTATGGCCTCATGCTTATGGTCTCCTTCATCTAAATCATTTCTCCTACTTTTGTCTTTCTTCATTAATTGAATATCTGAGATACATATGGAAGGGGCATTATCTCTACAATAAGAGAAAGGGATGAGGTGGTGGTGGTATGGAGTGGGGTGGCACACCATCTCAGAGAATGAGAACAGCTGTTTCAATGGTTCCCACTGCAGTGTGGAAACTGCAGGTACACTAAAAGAGGACAGCAATGACAGCATTAAGGTCTTAGAGCTTAAGGACTCCCTCCCTCCTTAGGCCTCTCTTTCAACTATAAAATGTAGCTCTAAAATGCAGAGCTTCTCGGACACAGCTTGGAGGAAGCCTGTGGATCCAGGAAAGCCCCAATCTCAGCAGAACCAATTTGGCAATCCACAGGTCTGATTTTTGACCAGTCAGCTCACTTGGTCTAGCTCACTTGGTCTAGATCACTCAATTATGTTCACATAAACTACAACAAACAGGTTCACACTGTCACCACATTTTCTATATAAGAAAACTGGAACAGAAATAAGCTGCCAAATTACTTGGCTTCTTATAAAAGAAATAGCCAAGTGAATGTTTGGGAAAACAACAGCTCCCGCTATGTGGCACAGGGAGCCCTGGTGGCATAGTGGTTTTCACTTGGGCTGCTACCCACATAGTTCAAAACCACCACCCGCTCTGAGAGAGAAACGTTAGGGCTTTCTACCCCTGTAAAGAGTTGCAGTCTCAGAAACTCACAGGGGCTGCTCTACCCTGTCCAATAGGGTTGCCGAAAGTCAGGGTTGCTGTGAGTCACAAAAGATGCAATGGCAGTGAGTTTTCAGTTTGATTATTAAGCAAAATTATCAAATTCTGAAACTATTGTTTCTCAATCTATCCTCCATCAAGATCTACCTAAACACTTTTAAAAAATTAAGTCATTTTATCGGGGGCTCTTACACCACTTATAACAATGCATACATCAATTGTATCAAGCACATTTGTACCTACGGTACCATCATCATTTTCTTTATACTTGACCCCTTGGTATCAGCTCCTTTTCCCCCCTTCTCTCCCAGTCTCCCACCCTCATGAAACCTTGATAAATTATACTTTCATATTTTACAATGTCCAAGGTCTCACTTCACCAATGTTTCTGTTGCTTGTCCCCCTGGGGTGTGAGCGTTAATACATCAATCATTGCTATCAGTTCCCTCTATCTCATCCCTACCCTCATGTTATCACTACTTCCATTACTGTTCCTGAAGGGTTTATCTGTCCTGGATTCTGTGTGTTGAGAGTTCTTATCTGTACCAGTGTACATGCTCTGGTCTAGCCGGCTTTGTAAGGTAGAGCTGAGGTCATGATAGTTGGAGGGAGTGAGCGGGAGAGGAAGCATTGAAGAACTAGACAAATGGTATGTACTGTGGTATGAGTTGGGGTGCCAGCCCCCCACCAGTAATCTTGGGTTCAATAAGCACAATTGTATGGTTGAGATATATAAATATTATATTAAAGTCACCGGGAGCATGAGCGATAGAAGAGACATTACAATAATGCAGTCAGACACAATTCATGGTAGCATGCTCACCTCCTGGATGGCCATGATCTTACCAGCCAGGCCCACGCTCAGTGTGGACGAAGGGAGGTGGGATGGAGACCAGGCAGGAGGCTCAAGGACTGGGCTGGAGGCTGGAGCCCCAGCACAAGGCGGGCTTCCCCAGACAAATGGCGCACAACGTGGGACAATATGAGTTATATCCCATATAACAATTATATGGCCCCATTGGTACGTAGAGTGAATTTGAAAATTGTGCGAAGTGAGGATCCGGTGTGGGGATTGACAGAGAAGTAGTGGAAATAGTGAATTAGAATTTTAAAGAGGATAATGGGAGCAAGGTAAAAGTAAACCTGAAACTTATGGTACCATGCTCTCTACTTACTGAAAAGACAAGGTGTAAAAGTAACGAAGAAAAAGATACAATGTTTTCTAAAAGTAGTAAAAAGGTATAATTCATGGTTCTCAGAGGAAGGAACTTTTGATTTAGAGACCTGGGAGGAGGTCATTGTCAACTTAAAGGAAGCACAGAGATGGGGAGAGTATCCCTATGGAGAAGTGGTCTCTGTGGGTACAAGTTAAGATGGTTTTAAAACTTTTGCAGGAGGAAGAGAATAAGGATGAACAGTCTAGTGAGAAGTCTTGTGTCTATTCAAATCTAGCAAAGCAAGCTAAAGTGTCTGTGAATAAGCATGATTTAGGTTATGAAACTTTAGGAAAAACTGAAAAGGCAGGGATTGGTTTGTTATCTAAAGCCTCCAATTCTAGAACAGAACCTCATTGCCAAAGCCTGTATGCTCTCGCGAGACTGCAGACTCCGAAGGTTTAAAGGTGATACAGTACTAGAGGCAGTGGATTGCAAGATCCAAAGCATGGCTATTAAACAATCCCAGGAAGCTCCCTTGCTTTCAAAGGTAGAGAAAGCCAAGAAGCAGAACAGGCAACGTCTAAGATGCCCAAATTTAAATCAGATGAGAAGCAGTGAGAACGGGTTTCAGGCAGATGAGAAGATTTTAGGCAGAGCTAAAAGAATGAGCCTGAGTCAGAAGGGGACATAGTAAAAGCAACTGCTCTCCTGCTGGAATTTAGTGTAAGAAAGGCCAGAGATTGTAAAACAATCAAGCAAGCCAGCCCTGAAGGTAGAGAGATTAGCTCCAAAGAAATGCAAACTAGGAGAGCTAGCACAGAAGGTGAAGTTCAGGAAGTGGAACTCCAAGATATCCAGATTGAAAAGAGTAGCTCAGAGAATAGACGTAAAGAAGCAAAGTATAGGAAAGCACCTTTACTCTCCAGAGTAGGAAGAGGGATTGCAGAAGAAGATTTAGAATGCAAGATGTCTTATCCTGTTAGAACCAAAAGGAATTCACAGTGCCTTTGCCTTTTAAGTTGCTAAAAGATCTCAAGCAGGCAATCAATGACTACGGCCCAGACTCACATTTTGTAATTAGCATGATAAGGGCTCTAGCAGAGTCTGACAGCTGGACCCCTACAGATTGGAAAGCTTTAGTGAGAATTTGTCTTTACTCTTCAGAATGCTTGTGATATCAAATGCTATGGAAGGAAGCAGCCCTTGCAAGAGCTGGGAAGAATGCTGAGGATGGGATAGATATAGGAATTCATCAATTGCTAGGGGATGCAAATTATATTACAGTTGAGTCTCAACTACAGTTTACTGAACAGACAATAGGACAGATACATGAGGTTTGCTTAAGGGCCTGGGAAAAGATAATTCCATCAGAAGAGAGAACGCCGCGTTACAGGGCTATAAGACAACAGAATATGATGAGCGTTACGCTGACTTTGTGTCCCGACTGGAAGATGCTATTTCCAAATGTGTGAAGAATGTTCAGGCAGTAAGAGACCTAGTGCACAAGCTATCTTATGATTTCTCTAATAAGCACTGTAAAAATGCCTTGCATCCCTACAGCGAACAGGGCACTTTGCTGGGTTATTTTAGGATATGCAGGAATGTAGAGGCAGAGGAATACAAGGCAGACCTCATGGCAGCTTCATTGGCAAACTATATCAGACCTGGAAGAAAGTGCTTTAGTTGTGGGAAGACAAGTCATCTTCAAAAGAGTGTAGGCAGAGCAGGCTGCGGCCAATGTCAGAGCATGGGCCAGGACCATGGAGATCGGGTTTAAACGAACCTGAACTCTGCCTCCATTGTAGGAAGGGAACTCATTGGGCGAGCCAATGTCGTTCAAAAATCAACCGTGAAGGGTCGCCATTAGCAAAGACTTCCCGGCGGGAAAATAGTGGAAGAAGCTTGATGCAGAGCCCTCATAGCAGAGCGTGGTAGGCAAGGTGTCTGCCTACTGGAGCAAAGAAGATCTTTGAGAGAAATCGCCTTTATCTAGCAGCCTCACAGCAGGAGAACAGACCTAGCCAAAGAGGCAAAAACCTAGTCTCTGTTCTCACTGCAGTTGGTTTGAATAACCAAGAGATGGCTCAGAAGCCTTCACAGGAGCTTGATCCTCAAAAGCAGGGACCTCTTATTGAAAGATTAATACAGTTTCTATCAGGAAGATTTAACCTTAGTACTCAAGAAATTAAAATTGATACTGGAGTTGATAAGAGTAGTAAGAAAAAGCCCAAAACTGTGATTGAATCAGAAACGAAGAGCAGTAATTGGGGTCCACTACCTAAAAGAACTATAGGAAGTTTATTAAGAAAGTCCAAAAAAAAAAAAAAAAAAAAGAAAGTCCAACATAAATTCTCAAGGTGTTGCTGGAGTTATTGGTCAGGATTGTGAAGAAGAAATTAAGGCAGTAATGAGTTCTGATATACCATGGTTTGTAAAAATGTAGGATCGCTTAAGCCAATTTTCCCTTCCTTGCATTTCTAGAGTAAAAATTTATACCTATCAGGAAAGAGTACTTGAGAAGTTTGACCACCCTATAAATCAAGCAGTCTTCTGGACTGCTGTTGTGGAGAAACAGCGCCCCCACATGGAATTAGAAATGGAAGGAAAAAGGTTTGTTAACTGTGGATGCCGGGTCATTTCCTTAGGGCATTCAGGGGGGCCTAAGGCCCTCCCATTAACTTCCCCTAAAGCCAGCATAGAGGGAATGAGTGAAGTTAACCAAGACAGAATATTGCAAGGTAAAATCATACAGTGTGAGAAGCCTGAAAGGCAAAACGGCTCAATTGAGCCTATAACCTTATTGGTAAGCCTGGAGAAAAAATGTCTGCTTGGTAAGTTACTTCAAGATCAGCTGAACAAATTTATTAAGAATTTTTTCAGTCTTTCAAAGTATGATAAGAAGTTCTCCCAATTAGTTAGCTCTCTTAATTCTCTGAGGGATGGGAGCCGGTATTTACATAACAATGAAGGTTATCTAACTAGTACTTTTACTGGTTCAAGATCTAGCAATGCTTTACTATTTAAATTGTTAAAACAGAAGGAGAAGAGGAATCTTATGTGTGACAAAGTTCATTTACTCATTTTTTTTAATTTAATTTAATTTTTTTTTAATGAATTTTTTTTAATTTTAACAATTTATTGGGGCTCATACAATTCTTTTCACCGTTCATATATATACATACATCAATTGTATAAAGCACATCTGTACAGTCTTTGCCCTAATCATTTTTTTTCTCTTTTCTTCTTTTACATTTTATTAGGGACTCATACAACTCTTACCACAATCCATACGTATACATACATCAATTGTATAAAGCACATCCATAAAGTCCCTACATTACTGCAGACTGCTTTGCTGAAAGATCAAGATTTTGAATTTGTCAATGCTATAATGTGATTGGAATGTAACTGATTTCTGTATAACCACTTATCCTTATAATAAGACATTGCATGATTGGAATTTGATTAGGAAACATTTGCAAGGGTTTAAGGGAAACATTTCATTAGATATTGATCAGCTTAAAAAGGATATTTTCTATACATTCAAAGACAAGCTTGAGGCTTCTCCTGGCTCTGATGTGATTAAGCAATTGATGAGTAGCATGGAAGGGTTGGACCCGCGAGCTTGGGGGCAAAGTACTTCACTTAGCTTAAGTTCCACTCTGACTGTGTTTTTTATCATATTTGTGATGCTTGCAGTCTCATGTCACTTCTATAGGAAGCTAATAGATATGAAAAGAGACCATGTTGCCTCCGTGACACTATTGAATCTTAAACATAATGCAGAGAGGGGAAATGTGGGATACTAGCACCAAGGGAAATAATACTGGGACTTATTCCCTGACTGGTACAGAGGGAATCTGGGAGACTAATGTTCCATGGCTGGAAGACCACCACTCTGTTAGTTGGAGATATACTCCAAGTTCATGTTCCTGCGGTAATCTATCATTTCCACAGATTCTCCCTTAAAGCTGTGCTGCCTTAAAGTGAGCGCATGGCTGATACATTCTCCCTATAGAAGCAGACATTCCTATTTGGCTCTATTTCTTCCCACCGCAGTATCCAATCTCTCTCATACCTTCCTCCAATAACAGATGGGAATAAGGGGACTTTACCCCCAGTGGCTGGATTCTAAATGTTTCTATCAAGCCTGAATTTTTGGCTATATTAATTGGATCATGAAGTTTTGCCTTTACAGCTTTAAATGTATAGAAAATGATTTAAAAACACGTCAGTCACGCCCACCACAGGTTTCCCGCTCCTAAAACTCACTTCCGTGCAAAAAGACACCTGAGTGGCAGGCGGGTTGGGCCGCCCGCGTAGACTCCACGGCGCCAACGCCGCTCTCCGCTGAGGCGCCCTCAGGAGGCGCCCGAACGCGCCCCGCCCCGCCCCCCCCCCTGTTGGGGACGTCCGGCGGAGCCTCAGCAAGGCATCCCGAGGGCGGCCAGGCTCGGGCTCGTTCTTCGAGCCGGCAGGAAGCGCAGCACCGGCGCCGGAGCCTCCGGCCGGGATCTCCAAGAGCTAGCCGCCGCGACCCCCCGCCCTCGGCCGCCCTCAGCCGCGCCGCATCCGGGTCCGCTGCCGCTCTCACCTGCGCGGCGCCCCGCCCCGCGCAGTGCGCTCCGGATCCGTGTGCCGTCAGTAGCCCCAGCCGCCGCGACCGCCCCGCGCGGTCACCTCCCGCCTGCCCGGCGCCGCACTGCGCCCGCCCGCCGCCCGCCGCCCACGGCCAGGGCCCGTTCAGCCGCCCCCGCCGCCCGGACCGGCGGAGCACGTGCGCCCGCGCCTCCCAGCGAGCTGCACGGCCGGCCGGGGCCTCCAGCTGCCTTTCTGGAGCCTCTCCTGGAGGGTCCTGAGGGACCGCAGAGCCCCCGGACCCCTGCCTTCTGGAGCGGCCCGCAGCCGCCTCGCGGGGACCCCTCTGCCTCGGCGTTCCCTCGCAGCCCTTCGCCCCACTTGTGCCCCGCGGCGCCGCAGACCCCAGAACCCCCTTCCTGAGCGTAGGAGTGCGGGGATGTTGCCCCGCACCGTCGATGGCCGTTGAAAGGCTGAAGTTCCCACTTCCAAGTTCAAGAATATTCTGTGTGTTCATTTTTGTGATAACAGCTAACACTTGGCTGCAGTTTCATCGGTTAACCAATTCTTTTCGTATTCTGCTCGCCTGTTCGCTTTTGTCTCAACCAGGAAATGTCACGCCCCTCATTCTTGGATCACAGTTGAATTTTTTATTGATTATAAACCCTAATGTCGACTTACTGTAAAGCACCTGTACGAGGAAGCTTCAAAAATTCATGGGAAATTATCTTCTCTTTTCATTCCTTTCTCCCACGATCTTTCCGAAGCTCCCGCGTGTTGTGATGCCAGTGTACAATTAGTAAAGCCACTCTGGCAAATAATTCAGTAGTCTGGGATATAATTTAGAACTATATGCTATGCAAAGCAAAGGTGGCAAAACAATCCAGTGGTAAAGGAATACTTTGGTTAATGAGTGGTTGAATTGGCTGAATTTACAAGAAATCAAAGGAAGGAGCATACTACATTCAAAAATAAACTCCAGGAGGATTAGAGCGATAAAATATTCAAAGCATTAAAAACTTAGAGGGATTTATTTTCGAGGGTAGCAATTTAGCTTTAGTGAGGTGGAAACTTTAAGCAAGACACGAAGGTTCATGTCTTTAAAGGAAAGATAAAGCTATTTGACTATATACAGATGTTTTTACCTTTTAGCATGGTATCACAATGACAAGAAAAGTGTTTTAAAAGAACAATTGGCTATGCAAAACGCATGGCAATCTAACATAAAGTTTCTATAAATTATTTTTCCAGACAAATTGCTCGGTTCTATATGTTTTTAATACAGGCAATGCATACACACAGACAACTAACAGAAGAGAGGTTCATAAGCATGATTCATAAACATTGAAAAGATGCCTAATGTCATTGAAAGCCCTGGAAACATAAAGGGTTGAGATATAAATATTAAAGTCATTGGGAGCATGAGAGATAGAAGAGATATTACAATAATGCAGTCACACACATATCATGGTAGCATTGCTCACCTCAGCCCCACTTGGTGGTCCACATGGAGAGAGGGGGAAGGGAAGGAGGACAAGGGGAATTGGAAACGGGAGGGTAAAGACATACATCACAGGAAGGACTTGGACTATGTTATACAGCGGTGAGAAGGGGTGGTCTAGGGGCATACATGCAATAGGAAGAGGAGGGATTGGGGGTATACAGGTGACAAAATGGGCGGATCCTACATTTAGAATGGCAGCTTAACTTTGACCTGTTTTCTGGATCTCCATATGAACCATTATCAGTAGGGTGTGAACTCCACCTACTGGAACCAAGCTAATGGTTCCAAGTTTTAGAGAAAAGCAATCCATTGTCTCCACCAGCAGGGAGCAGAGACTGCAGTCTGGCAGCATTGCCTTGAGGGACCTTGCAAGCATCTGGCCCACACACATTATCCCTCTAGTAGGAATCAACCCAGTTAACTTACATTGGGGCTTTTTATCTCCAGACTATATATTTTTATTGGAGTAGAAAGCCTCATCTTTCTTCCCTGGAGCTGGCTGGTGGTTTTGAAGAGTGAAACCTTGTGGTTAACCGCCCAACCCATAACCTTCTATGGCACTAGAGCTCCATGACTCTGAACTAGCAACGTAAAATGCTTTGCCCTCAGGCAGAGTTTGTTTGCTTCCACCCACTCCTCTGGCCAGCCTGGTGAGGAGTAGTCTAGCCCTCAAGAACTTGCCTGAGTATGCCCTTGATGGGAATTGGGGTACTGAGGTTGCACGTTCATGCCCTGACCAAGATGGTTGGAGGGCCCTGAACCAGTCCTGTAAACTTTTCTAGTCTGCAATAATGTATTTACTCCAATCATGGTCCCTTTCCCATTTCTGTAGTCACATTTCCAACTGTGATGGTCTGATCTGCTGGCAACTTGACTTTTAAAGGGGCTTCCTTTGTTTTCCATGTGACCGAGCTGTTGTGAATCCTTCAGTCCCCATTATGGCCTCATGCTTACGGTCTCCCTCAACCAGATGATTTGTTTTTTCTGGACTTTGTCCCATTCAAGATTTAACAAGGGGGTCTCTGTAAATTATATTTGAACTTCGAGTCTTCTCCCTGATCTAAAACAATGCACACAAAAATATATACCAATTCGATCATTTCTACATGTACAATTTGCTAACATTCATTATATTTCTGAAATTATGTAGCCATTCTCACTGTCCTTTTCCAATTCCAAATTTCCATCACACACATAAGCTCACTGCCCCTTAAACTTTTCACCTAACCTTCCAAGTTCCTGTGTCAATCTGATCACAGACAGATTATTCTTTAAAAGAGCACAATGTCTAAAGCAGATCTTCTTCACTGATTCAGCTTTTGGTTGGCTTTAAAAAGACTTTACAAAAATCAAATCTGCTGCTATCAAGTTAATGCTGACTCATAGTGAATACCCCCTATGGGCTTCTGAGACTGTAACTGTTTACAGGAGTAGAAAGGCCCACCTTTCTCCTGCAGAGCGGCTGGTAGTTTCAAACTGCTGAGCTTGTGGATCGCAGCCCATCATGAGTGCCCAGCAAAGAGCACCCAGAGAAACTGAGCCCCACATCCTTAAGCCACATGAGCCATGGAGTCGGGCAGAGTTGAGATGCAGTCCTCCCCAAAGCCTTCAGAAACAACAAGAAGCCTTCAGAGACATCAAGAAGGATCACTAACTCTTTTGGTAGCCAAAAGAACGATCAGCCCCATAGTCAAGAGGCAGGACAAGTATCAGTGGCTCTGGCCAGACTGGAGGGGCTCACTCAAGGCCATTCCAGGCCAGGGCCAGGTACCTGTGTCTGGCTTCGAGTACTCCAGGCACAGAATCTCTGACTCATGGGCCTCCACCTTCAGCATTTCACTCAGGAACTGCAATTCGTGGACCCTGCAAAATGAGAAGAGAGGAGAGGCCGTTCAGTGCCAGGCAGCGGGGGGAAAGAATCATCACCCACCCCCTTCCACCTTTTCCTCTCCATCAAGAGCTGTTTTACTTTACCTTTTGGGTTGAACCTTTAGAAAAATGAGTCAAGATATGTCACATTCAACTCTCTCACCTGGTCTCCCTTCGTATTAATGTTTTATGCACTACAGTACACAGTGATAAGGACCACGGAGGTCACACTGGAACAACATTATTAGACTTTATTTAAATGTCACCAGCGGGGGTTGCTCTGAGTTGGAATCAACCCAATGCCAATGAGTTTGTTTGTATATCCCACGAATGGACTTCTTCTGCTCCAGGATCCTAGGAGCCCCCACGGCACATGGGTGTCATCTGTCCCAGTCTAGAATGGCTTTCAGTCTTTGCTTGTCTTTCCTACCCTGACACCTGGGAGAGTGTGATAAGTTACTCTGGCAGGTGTACCTCAAATGAAGGTTGCCTGATGTTTCCTCATGACTATCCTAAGTTCCTTATACATTTGGGTCAAGAATACCAGACACAATGCTAGGAGGAGGCTGCATGGAAAAACAGAACTAAAAGAAACTTTCCATCAACGTTGGTTGTTGTTGTTCAACATTTTATTGGGAGTTCTTAAGAGTCATAACATTTTCTGGGAACATTTTGAAACCTCTCAGTGTACCCTCTCACCAGATTCATGCTGCTGCCACGGGATGTTAACCTTAATGACTTGGCTAAGGGTGGGTTTTGCCGTTTCTTCATTGTCAAGTTAGTATCTTTCCCTTGGAGATAATAAATTTTGTCCCCAACCCTTTTCAGCTAAACCCTCCTGAACCTCTGTCCTTGGGGGCCTAAAGTTCCCCCATCCTGTCCCCTGGAGGCAACGGCTTGTCCCATAGCAAGCAAGTCATAATGATTAGCTCTTGTCTTTAACAAGTAAAGGAATATACATTAACCAAGCACCTAGTAAGTACTAGGCATTCTAAATCTCCCACTTACATTGTCTCCTGTTCGTAAAAATCAAATGCATCAGGTATGTCATTTCACAATTGCAGAAACTAAGGTTTGGTCAAGTTCAGGAACATGTCCAAAGAGGCCAAGCTAAGACTGCACAGGGGCATACTGAAAAACGTCTGAGATGAGTCAGCACTAAAATCCCCTCCCATCCTCAGAGCCAATTAACAGATACGAAGGGACCCAGGGGCACAGCTTGGGGAGCAAGGGTGCTGGAGGAAACAAATTCCACACTTGAGGAACCCCAGCTCCTAATGGTAGGCCAGGAAACACGGTCAGTCTCAGCAGACCTGGCCCACGTACCTCTACACTCCAGACGCAGGAGGAATGATACAGAGCTGAATACACCTTGCCCACTTTCTTGGGGCCCTTCACACCCCAGACATAAGTACTATGGTCATTGTACACACAAGACAGCCACGGATTTGCAGGATCAAAGGTCAAGGTGATGGTGTCCCGATACTTCGCATTGGCCACTCCAGCGAAAAGGCGACTGAGGAAAGAGGGGGTCAGGGTGTCCAGGGCAGACAGGGCAAACTGGTGAGTTAGCGCTAATGCAAAGGGGCACTAAAGGGAGGAGCAGCAGGTTGGCCAGCAGTCACTGGAGAAAGAACGCAGCGGCTGGCCTGGCATTCCTTGCCATGGGGCTCTGCAAAAGAACACAAGCTATTTCATAGCCCCCAACATCAGGCGGGGACAGTGTGTGGCCGTGATGCAGCCAAGCAGATGTCAGGCCCTTCTAGACTCACGTCAGAGGAAAAGGAAGGGCACTGTGCAAACCAGTCATGGTCATATATCATTTCCTGCCATTTGCAGATTTAGCCCACTCCTTCCCTGAATGAGAAATTAATATACCCAACTGCAGAACTGCCCCGCTTCCTGACAGCACTGAAACCAGAGCAAAACTTCACTTCCTGCAATCACCCAACCCAAGGCCCGAGGCTACAATAAGACCCTCCTACCTTAGCTGCTACCCAGGACCACCCTGAGGGAGAAAGGCCTGCTCCGTCAGGTTTCCAGCCTCTCTCAGAAACCCTAAGGAACTGCCCGTCTGTCCTAGCTGTGGTGTTTACAGGACAATGCATTACCACACTGCAGACTCAGATTACCACGGTTGCCCACAGTGAGCAACAAATGCTAAAAGACCCACCTGTGCTTGACTGCAAGGGTCTTCCCAGAGGTCTATGTGTGCCCTCCTCTCCTTGCAGCATGCCAGGGACGGCCTGGCACAGAGTGGGGCTCTGACAGGACTCAGGGGCCCACCCACACCGCTCACCTGGCCTCTGTGATGCTGGCAATGTCTGTGCCCAGGGCATGGGGCCGGGGCAGCGTGCTGAGGAAGTGCAGGTTGAAGGGGTTGAAAAGGCACACGGTGCCGTCAGCACAGCCGCAGAAGATGTAGTCCTGGCTCACCGAGATGCAGTGGGCCACTGTGGTCTGTGAGCACAGAAGCCACAGTCAGCAAGGGCGTCTGTCCACTCCTTCACCGGACACCTCAACAGCCATGAGCCAAGAGGCAAGGACAAGCGCAAGGCAGGCCAGCTGCCCTGGGCAGAGCCCCTCAATGCCCCTCCCTCTAACAGCAGCTGGCCAGAGGGCCCACAGCCCCCTGCAATTAGGGGGAAGGAGTCAGCAAGCCTTATAAGGCACCTGAGGTTTGGGCAAAGACACACCCAGAAAAGGCCGGCCCAGAGAAAGGCAGCAGAGGCAGCGGACAGGGCCAGCACACTTACTGTGATGCTGTCTGTGTGCTGAGCAGAAGAGGAAAGCAGAGGAAGAGGCAGAGACAGAGAGGGCGAGCAAGCAGAGAGGTTCCCAAACACATTCCTCCGCCTGGGGCCTCCCCCAGCGTGCATGCAGACTCAGGTGCCCTGGAGCCCGGAGGTGACAGACGGGAGGGTGCCGACAAAGCATTCACTTACACTCAGCTCCACCCACTTGTCCAACAGTCTCCGGGTCACTGAACTCGCACAGCTGCCCAGAGGATGTGATACAGAAGGTGCTGTCAGTCTTCTTCCCGCAGCCACAGTCTACATCAGTGAACAGGTTGTTCCGCAGGTTCCCCCAGCAGCCCAGAGCGGCCCAGCAGGGGTACAGTGGCATTCACCTGTGGAGACACACCACAGGTGCCACCCACACACCCTGCAGGCTACCCCCTGGAAAGCAGGCCCTGGGGAGGGAGGGAGAAGGCTTCCCTTGCATATTGACATAGCACCTGGCCCAGCTGAGACTTCCAAGGGGCTTTTGAGCATGCAGAAGGGGGCGCAGGTGGAACATATCTGGGCAGACCCCACCCTAGTGGCTACTTGCTGCCTCACCTTTGAGGTCTTGCTGTCATCGAGGTACCAGAACTTGATGTGCCGGTTGCCTGCAGTGACAAAGTAGCTGCAGTCCTCAGAGAAGGATACTGCTGTCACCTGACTGGACACCTTGTTGGAAGCCACTACAATGTTTTTCTGGAGAGAAAGTCAAGGGAAATCAAGGCTCTGCTTCTAGGAGCTGAGGGAAAAGAAACTTACACACTGAAGGTTAGACAAGCTGTGAACTTGACCTCTCCTTCTGCCCCTTCTTCAGCATCCTAGATACCCAGTTGCTCCTTTCTGCTCAGAGTTCTCTAGAAAGGGACTGAGGCCAGCAGGCGGAAGTAAAGGCCACCGGTCAGCAGTTTCTTGGCTCCCCTCCCGGCCCCGCCTGTCCTGAGGCCAGCAGCCCACTCACCTTCCAGGCCCAGACATTGACGATCATGTCATGCTGGTAGCCCACTGAGACAATGTACTTGGCACTGGATGAGAAGGCCACACATGCCATGCCATACTTATGCTCCTGAAGCTCCGCCACCAGGCTGCGCTCCGACACGTCCCATACCCGCACAGCAGGCATGTGTCCACTCTGCAGGGACCGAAGACCCCGAAGTAAAGGCCAGAGGCTATCAAAAGAGATAGTGTCTGGGGTCTTAAAGGCTTGAAGGTGAGCAAACGGCCATCTGGCTCAGAAGCAAAAAAGCCCACATGGAATAAGCACACCAGCCTGTGCGATCACAAGGTGCCAAAGGGACCAGGTATAAGGCATTATGCACAATATATATATATATATATATATATATATATATATATATATATATATATATATATATATATATATGGTATAAGGCATTATGTGGGGTCCCGTGGTGCTGACCCACACGGCGTCACCGTGAGTTGGAATGGACTCCTTAGAAACGGGTTTAGTAAGCAGCACAAAGAGGAAACTCCTTGGTGAACTGGAGGACACGGTAGCTGAAACCATGGGCTCCAACATACTACCCCTGAGGCTGGCAAAGGACTGGGCAGTGCTGCCTTGTGTTGCAAAGAAGGTCCCTGTGATGTCAGAATGACTGGACAGCACTAACAACAACAAAGGATGTCAGGCCCCTTCACTTCCCCAGACCAATGACCAGGTTCAAAGACCCGCATGCGAGTATAGTTTCACAGTTAGACGTGTTTAGAAAAAATAATGTTTGCAAAAGTAAAATCTTGGTTTACATTTTACAGAGCATGCACAATTAGTAGAACTCTTAAGGTCCACCGGAACCTGTTTAGGGTCCCCTCCACTTGCTCACCACCGATAAGTCGATTCTGACTCATATTGATCCTACAGGAGAGGTTAAAATTTCCCCTGTGGGTATTTCTGAAACTGTAGCTCCTTATGGGAATAGAAAGCCTCCTCTTTCTCTGCAGCTGGTGGGTTCAAACTGCCAACCTTGTCTTTAGCAGCTCAGGACTGACTTGTATCTCTATGAAACCAAAATCTACCTCACTGCCAGGGAGGTGATGCTGACTCATAGTGACCCTATGAGGCAGAGTAGATCTGTCCCTGTGAGTTTCTGAGACTGTAACTCTTTATAGGAGTAGACAGACTCTTCTTCCCACGGAGTGGCTGGTGGTTTCAAAGTGCTGACTTTGGTGTTAGCAGCCCAACATGCAAACACTATGCCACCAAAGCTACTTTTGTACCCCTATAAGTGGATAAATATTTCTCTTATATCTGTGTTTCAACCAAAGGCATGGCTATAAAGGAAAAAAGGCCATGAGTGTCAAGAATGATTTGAAAATGTGGAGTTCTTTTGGGAAAGGATATATATATACTTGTGTAAATAAATAGAATTCTGACGGCAAGAGTGGTCAGGAGTTGGACTGTTTATCTCAAGGTCAGCAGTTTGAATGACCAACCGCTCCTCTGGAGAAAGAGGAGATTTTCTACTCCTCTAAAGAATCACAGTCTCAGAAACCCACGGGGGCCATTTTACTCAGTCCCATGGGCCTGTGAGTTGGAATGGACTTGATGGCAGTGAGGGCATGTAAATATGCAAACACCCACCTCGGACTTAGGATTTGACCTGCTCCCTCAGCCCCGTGAGCATCTGCAGCCATGGACTTGGCCTTCTGTGAAGAACCCATTAGTGCACCACCACAAAGAGAATGAGTTTCCTCTGTGTCAGTCCATTACCCTGCCAACGTTCAGGATGGAGCCAACACCCTTGGTCTCCCAGAGAAATTGGCTCAACATACCCCTGATGTGGTTGCATGACATAGGACACTCATGCAATGCACTGCATGTGCTCTATTTAATGCACTATCACCAACAAGTCTACATGGGTGGTAACTCTGAAAACCTTGCCCAAACAGCTGGCTTCACCAAAGTATATGGAGTCATGTGGAGTCGTCGACCAGTTCGACTCTGCACTGGCTGTACGTTGGCATTGCCAAGGGGGCTTTCTCACTGACCGTGACCTGAATCCTGCTTCCACTAAGTCTTGCTTCATTGGTCTGGGATGGCGCCAGGCCAATGGGAGGCTTGAAAGCTCCTAAGGGATTCCAAAGTATGACCAAGGGTGAACACTACTGCTTTTGGCCATCACATCCGGGAAGGCCCTTGGGACTTTGCCACTCAAAGTATGATAGGTCAAGGAACCAGCAACATCAGCATTAGCTTCTCCCATGCTAATGCCATCGAGTTGATGCTGACTCATAGTGACCCTACAGGACAGGGTAGAACTGCCCTTGTGGGTTTCCCAGACTGTCACTCTTGCCCGGAGTCTACAGCCTCATATTTCTCCCAAGGAGTGGCTGGTGGTTTAGGACTACTGTCCTTGTGGTTAACAGCCCAAGAGTACCAGGGCCTCTAGAACTGCTGGATCCTAGACCCCCCACCCTGAACCCACAAAATCAGAATCTGCCCCCCAGCCCGATTTCCAGGAACCTGGGTAAGTGCATGCATGTGAAAGTTTAAGAAATACTTCCTTAGAAACCATTACTTTCCAGAACAAACTCCTCCTGCCAGAGGTGCATAAATGGAAGCCCATTAGGCCATGCTCGCCTAGAAGCAATTTGAGGTCTCAGTGCTCCTATATCCTGGCTGTCATCCAGATTTCCTTATTCTCACCTGGACTGTTGTCACTGCAGCAGGTATTGGTGAGTCCTCAGCACGAACAGCCCCAAATTAGGTCTAGAGACACACCTCCCATTTCAGAGTAGTACAATCCACAGTTTACTGTAGAGTTTCTGGCTTTTACTGGCTTGGGGTAGGGTCTAGTGGGAAATGCATCTTAGCAAGAGCCATTATGTATTCTGGATGTGCACAATGAGTTTGTCTTGAGGCATATTTATGTCTGATGTTGTTATGTATTCTCTTTCTATCCCATGCAACGTTATTTTTTTTGAAAATTTATATTTGCTTTTAATTACCCAGACATATAAGTGATTTATAGCTAGGTCTGATCGATTGGAATCAGATGACCACGCCTGGATTAACCATGGGTCCTGGTGGCCATTAGGCACTTCTTTCCATAGTCCAAGTGCCCGCTAGGTAACCTAGATAGTCCAATTGCCCGTTAGCTAACCTAGATAGTCAAAGTGTCCGCTAGTTAACCTACATAGTCCAAGTGCCCGCTAGGTAACCTATATAGTCCAAATGCCCGCTAGGGACCCTAATAGTCCAAGTGCCCGCTAGTTAACCTAGATAGTCCAAGAGCTCGCTAGTTAACCTACATAGTCCAAATGCCCGCTAGGTAACCTAGACAGTTCAAGTGACCACTAGGTTACCTATATAGTCCAAGTGCCCGATAGGGAATCTACATAGTCCAAGTGCCCGCTAGTTAACATAGATAGTCCAAGTACCCGCTAGGAAACGTACATAGTCCAAGTGCCTGCTAGGTAACCTAGATAGTCCAAGTGCCCGCTAGTTAACCTACATAGTCCAAGTGCCTGCTAGGTAACCTAGATAGTCCAAGTGGCCAATAGTAAACCTACATAGTCCAAGTTCCCCCTAGGTAACCTAGATAGTCCCAAGGCCCGCTAGGTAACCTACATTGTCCTAGTGCCCCTTAGTTAACCTACATTCTCCAAGTGAACGATAGGGAACCTACATAGTCCAAGTGTCCGCTAGGTAACCTACATAGTCCAAAGCCCGCTAGTTAACCTACATAGTCCAAGTGCCCGTTAGGTAACCCAGATAGTCCTAATGCCCGCTAGGGAACCCACATAGTCCAAGTGCCCGCTAGGGAACTTACATAGTCCAAGGGCCCGCTAGGGAACCTACATAGTCCAAGTGCCCGTTAGTTAACCTAGATAGCCCAAGTGCCGGCTAGGTAACCTAGATAGTCCAACAGCCCAGTAGGTAACCAACATACTCCAAGTAACCGCTAGGTAACGTAGATAGTTCAAGTGCTAGCTAGGTAACCTAGATAGTCAAAGTGCCCGCTAGATAACCTACAAAGTCTAATTGCCCGCTAGGTAATCTATATAGTCCAAATTCCCGCTAGGGAGCCTACATAATCCAAATGCCCGCTAGGTAACCTAGATAGTCCAAGGGCCAACACATGCCATCGAGATGAGGGGAGGGAAACTATTAGCAAGAGGTCTTATTGATATGTAAGGGTTATCTGAGATTCACAGACTTGAAAGGACATGGCGGCAGATCCCAACATCACAGTTCCAGGTGGGACTACAGAAGCAAGAATAGGACAAGGATTGGGACCTGTGTTAAACAGGACAGTTTACAAGAGTGGTCCAGGGCCAAACAACCAAGGCTTTGGGGGCATGACTCATGACCGTGCAGCCCAGAATGGCAGCCTCGATTCAAGGATACACTTAGGCAAGTCTCTAAGCCCCACCATGGGCTGCCTAAGGGGTAATCCACTTTCCAATGCCCTCTGCCTGGTGGCAAGAGTGTTCACATCCCTGGTCAATGGTCTGAAGGAATTCACTGGAAGCTTAATCCACGTGGGGACTGTGCAAATAGAATTTTGGCTTTCACTGTTATCCACATACTTCTGAAAATTGTGAATTCTCAGAATTTCAGTTGAAAGGTAGGCTTGATGATCTGCTTCTGAGGGGTCACTATGGTGCACACAGCAGGTCACTGTGCATGCGCACCGGAATCAGTTCAACAGCAGCCAACAGCATTCTCCCTTATGTTGCTTGATGTTTGTTTTATGCCCACATCTCCTCTCACTCTCTCTCTCTCTCTCTCTCTCTCTCTCTCTCTCTCTCTCTCTCACACACACACACACACTGGTATTTCAAAAAGTCCCTGAAAAATTCCATTCTCTTTTGATTCCTTGTTCCACTAACTTTTGGGAGCCTGCTTTTGTGCATATATGACACCATTTGTTTGCTGAAAGTGAGGAGGAATTGAACCACTTGCTGAAGATCAAGGATTGCAGCCTTCAATATGGGTTACAATTCAATATAAGGAAGACCAAAATCCCCAAAACTGGACCAATAGGTGATAAACAGAGAAAAGGGCTTCAGTTGTCAAGGATTTTGTCTTGCTTAGATCCACTATCAATGTTCATAGAAACAGCAGTCAGGAGATCAAAAGATGTATTGTAATGGGTAAATCTGCTGCAGAAAACCTCTTTATAGTGTTGAAGAACAATGATGTTACTCTGAGGACTAAGGTGCACATGACCTAAGCCATGCTATTTTCCATTGCATCATATGCATGTGAAAGTTAGACACTGAATAAGGAAGGCTGTAGAAGAACAGATGCATCGAATTGTGGTCCACCAGAAGACTACTGACAGTACCATGGACTGCTGAAGGACTGACCAATCTGTATCAGAAGAAATAAGGCCAGAGTGCTGCTTAGAGGCAAGGATGGCAAGACGCCATCTTACATACTTTGGACATGTTGTCAGGAGAGACCAGTCCCTGGAGAAGGACATCCTATTTGGTACAGTGGAGAAGCCATGAAACAGAGGAGGTCCTCGAAGAAGTGGATGGACTCAGTGGCTTCATCGGTGGTTCAGGCACAGGAACAATTGTGAGGATGGTGCACGACCCTACAGTGTTTCATTCGGTTGTATGTGAGGTCACGACGAGTCCAAGTGTCCTCAATGGCACGCAACAACAACTAGCCAGAGCAGAGAGGAGCAATCTGCCCTCTGGGACTTCCCTGGGAAGGTCCTCAATGGAAATTGGGAAAGTCTAAGACCCTATGGTCATGAGTTATAGTGGTCGGAAGGCCCCAGAACAAATCCAGTAAGCCTTTCTAATCTGTGATCGTCTCCATGTCTCCATAATGGCCCCATTCTCACTTATGTAGTCCTGCCTGAGAGAGTGATGAATTGCTCTGCCTCCAATCACATTTTTGTGGCAGATTTCATCCATTTCTATAATTAGCGACATGGCCACACAGCCTTTGGACCCCATTATGGCCTCATGCTTATGGTCTCCTTCATCTAAATCATTTCTCCTACTTTTGTCTTTCTTCATTAATTGAATATCTGAGATACATATGGAAGGGGCATTATCTCTACAATAAGAGAAAGGGATGAGGTGGTGGTGGTATGGAGTGGGGTGGCACACCATCTCAGAGAATGAGAACAGCTGTTTCAATGGTTCCCACTGCAGTGTGGAAACTGCAGGTACACTAAAAGAGGACAGCAATGACAGCATTAAGGTCTTAGAGCTTAAGGACTCCCTCCCTCCTTAGGCCTCTCTTTCAACTATAAAATGTAGCTCTAAAATGCAGAGCTTCTCGGACACAGCTTGGAGGAAGCCTGTGGATCCAGGAAAGCCCCAATCTCAGCAGAACCAATTTGGCAATCCACAGGTCTGATTTTTGACCAGTCAGCTCACTTGGTCTAGCTCACTTGGTCTAGATCACTCAATTATGTTCACATAAACTACAACAAACAGGTTCACACTGTCACCACATTTTCTATATAAGAAAACTGGAACAGAAATAAGCTGCCAAATTACTTGGCTTCTTATAAAAGAAATAGCCAAGTGAATGTTTGGGAAAACAACAGCTCCCGCTATGTGGCACAGGGAGCCCTGGTGGCATAGTGGTTTTCACTTGGGCTGCTACCCACATAGTTCAAAACCACCACCCGCTCTGAGAGAGAAACGTTAGGGCTTTCTACCCCTGTAAAGAGTTGCAGTCTCAGAAACTCACAGGGGCTGCTCTACCCTGTCCAATAGGGTTGCTGAAAGTCAGGGTTGCTGTGAGTCACAAAAGATGCAATGGCAGTGAGTTTTCAGTTTGATTATTAAGCAAAATTATCAAATTCTGAAACTATTGTTTCTCAATCTATCCTCCATCAAGATCTACCTAAACACTTTTAAAAAATTAAGTCATTTTATCGGGGGCTCTTACACCACTTATAACAATGCATACATCAATTGTATCAAGCACATTTGTACCTACGGTACCATCATCATTTTCTTTATACTTGACCCCTTGGTATCAGCTCCTTTTCCCCCCTTCTCTCCCACTCTCCCACCCTCATGAAACCTTGATAAATTATACTTTCATATTTTACAATGTCCAAGGTCTCACTTCACCAATGTTTCTGTTGCTTGTCCCCCTGGGGTGTGAGCGTTAATACATCAATCATTGCTATCAGTTCCCTCTATCTCATCCCTACCCTCATGTTATCACTACTTCCATTACTGTTCCTGAAGGGTTTATCTGTCCTGGATTCTGTGTGTTGAGAGTTCTTATCTGTACCAGTGTACATGCTCTGGTCTAGCCGGCTTTGTAAGGTAGAGCTGAGGTCATGATAGTTGGAGGGAGTGAGCGGGAGAGGAAGCATTGAAGAACTAGACAAATGGTATGTACTGTGGTATGAGTTGGGGTGCCAGCCCCCCACCAGTAATCTTGGGTTCAATAAGCACAATTGTATGGTTGAGATATATAAATATTATATTAAAGTCACCGGGAGCATGAGCGATAGAAGAGACATTACAATAATGCAGTCAGACACAATTCATGGTAGCATGCTCACCTCCTGGATGGCCATGATCTTACCAGCCAGGCCCACGCTCAGTGTGGACGAAGGGAGGTGGGATGGAGACCAGGCAGGAGGCTCAAGGACTGGGCTGGAGGCTGGAGCCCCAGCACAAGGCGGGCTTCCCCAGACAAATGGCGCACAACGTGGGACAATATGAGTTATATCCCATATAACAATTATATGGCCCCATTGGTACGTAGAGTGAATTTGAAAATTGTGTGAAGTGAGGATCCGGTGTGGGGATTGACAGAGAAGTAGTGGAAATAGTGAATTAGAATTTTAAAGAGGATAATGGGAGCAAGGTAAAAGTAAACCTGAAACTTATGGTACCATGCTCTCTACTTACTGAAAAGACAAGGTGTAAAAGTAACGAAGAAAAAGATACAATGTTTTCTAAAAGTAGTAAAAAGGTATAATTCATGGTTCTCAGAGGAAGGAACTTTTGATTTAGAGACCTGGGAGGAGGTCATTGTCAACTTAAAGGAAGCACAGAGATGGGGAGAGTATCCCTATGGAGAAGTGGTCTCTGTGGGTACAAGTTAAGATGGTTTTAAAACTTTTGCAGGAGGAAGAGAATAAGGATGAACAGTCTAGTGAGAAGTCTTGTGTCTATTCAAATCTAGCAAAGCAAGCTAAAGTGTCTGTGAATAAGCATGATTTAGGTTATGAAACTTTAGGAAAAACTGAAAAGGCAGGGATTGGTTTGTTATCTAAAGCCTCCAATTCTAGAACAGAACCTCATTGCCAAAGCCTGTATGCTCTCGCGAGACTGCAGACTCCGAAGGTTTAAAGGTGATACAGTACTAGAGGCAGTGGATTGCAAGATCCAAAGCATGGCTATTAAACAATCCCAGGAAGCTCCCTTGCTTTCAAAGGTAGAGAAAGCCAAGAAGCAGAACAGGCAACGTCTAAGATGCCCAAATTTAAATCAGATGAGAAGCAGTGAGAACGGGTTTCAGGCAGATGAGAAGATTTTAGGCAGAGCTAAAAGAATGAGCCTGAGTCAGAAGGGGACATAGTAAAAGCAACTGCTCTCCTGCTGGAATTTAGTGTAAGAAAGGCCAGAGATTGTAAAACAATCAAGCAAGCCAGCCCTGAAGGTAGAGAGATTAGCTCCAAAGAAATGCAAACTAGGAGAGCTAGCACAGAAGGTGAAGTTCAGGAAGTGGAACTCCAAGATATCCAGATTGAAAAGAGTAGCTCAGAGAATAGACGTAAAGAAGCAAAGTATAGGAAAGCACCTTTACTCTCCAGAGTAGGAAGAGGGATTGCAGAAGAAGATTTAGAATGCAAGATGTCTTATCCTGTTAGAACCAAAAGGAATTCACAGTGCCTTTGCCTTTTAAGTTGCTAAAAGATCTCAAGCAGGCAATCAATGACTACGGCCCAGACTCACATTTTGTAATTAGCATGATAAGGGCTCTAGCAGAGTCTGACAGCTGGACCCCTACAGATTGGAAAGCTTTAGTGAGAATTTGTCTTTACTCTTCAGAATGCTTGTGATATCAAATGCTATGGAAGGAAGCAGCCCTTGCAAGAGCTGGGAAGAATGCTGAGGATGGGATAGATATAGGAATTCATCAATTGCTAGGGGATGCAAATTATATTACAGTTGAGTCTCAACTACAGTTTACTGAACAGACAATAGGACAGATACATGAGGTTTGCTTAAGGGCCTGGGAAAAGATAATTCCATCAGAAGAGAGAACGCCGCGTTACAGGGCTATAAGACAACAGAATATGATGAGCGTTACGCTGACTTTGTGTCCCGACTGGAAGATGCTATTTCCAAATGTGTGAAGAATGTTCAGGCAGTAAGAGACCTAGTGCACAAGCTATCTTATGATTTCTCTAATAAGCACTGTAAAAATGCCTTGCATCCCTACAGCGAACAGGGCACTTTGCTGGGTTATTTTAGGATATGCAGGAATGTAGAGGCAGAGGAATACAAGGCAGACCTCATGGCAGCTTCATTGGCAAACTATATCAGACCTGGAAGAAAGTGCTTTAGTTGTGGGAAGACAAGTCATCTTCAAAAGAGTGTAGGCAGAGCAGGCTGCGGCCAATGTCAGAGCATGGGCCAGGACCATGGAGATCGGGTTTAAACGAACCTGAACTCTGCCTCCATTGTAGGAAGGGAACTCATTGGGCGAGCCAATGTCGTTCAAAAATCAACCGTGAAGGGTCGCCATTAGCAAAGACTTCCCGGCGGGAAAATAGTGGAAGAAGCTTGATGCAGAGCCCTCATAGCAGAGCGTGGTAGGCAAGGTGTCTGCCTACTGGAGCAAAGAAGATCTTTGAGAGAAATCGCCTTTATCTAGCAGCCTCACAGCAGGAGAACAGACCTAGCCAAAGAGGCAAAAACCTAGTCTCTGTTCTCACTGCAGTTGGTTTGAATAACCAAGAGATGGCTCAGAAGCCTTCACAGGAGCTTGATCCTCAAAAGCAGGGACCTCTTATTGAAAGATTAATACAGTTTCTATCAGGAAGATTTAACCTTAGTACTCAAGAAATTAAAATTGATACTGGAGTTGATAAGAGTAGTAAGAAAAAGCCCAAAACTGTGATTGAATCAGAAACGAAGAGCAGTAATTGGGGTCCACTACCTAAAAGAACTATAGGAAGTTTATTAAGAAAGTCCAAAAAAAAAAAAAAAAAAAGAAAGTCCAACATAAATTCTCAAGGTGTTGCTGGAGTTATTGGTCAGGATTGTGAAGAAGAAATTAAGGCAGTAATGAGTTCTGATATACCATGGTTTGTAAAAATGTAGGATCGCTTAAGCCAATTTTCCCTTCCTTGCATTTCTAGAGTAAAAATTTATACCTATCAGGAAAGAGTACTTGAGAAGTTTGACCACCCTATAAATCAAGCAGTCTTCTGGACTGCTGTTGTGGAGAAACAGCGCCCCCACATGGAATTAGAAATGGAAGGAAAAAGGTTTGTTAACTGTGGATGCCGGGTCATTTCCTTAGGGCATTCAGGGGGGCCTAAGGCCCTCCCATTAACTTCCCCTAAAGCCAGCATAGAGGGAATGAGTGAAGTTAACCAAGACAGAATATTGCAAGGTAAAATCATACAGTGTGAGAAGCCTGAAAGGCAAAACGGCTCAATTGAGCCTATAACCTTATTGGTAAGCCTGGAGAAAAAATGTCTGCTTGGTAAGTTACTTCAAGATCAGCTGAACAAATTTATTAAGAATTTTTTCAGTCTTTCAAAGTATGATAAGAAGTTCTCCCAATTAGTTAGCTCTCTTAATTCTCTGAGGGATGGGAGCCGGTATTTACATAACAATGAAGGTTATCTAACTAGTACTTTTACTGGTTCAAGATCTAGCAATGCTTTACTATTTAAATTGTTAAAACAGAAGGAGGAGAAGAGGAATCTTATGTGTGACAAAGTTCATTTACTCATTTTAACTAAAAAATTTTTCTCCTTACTAAAAGCTTGTAATAAAATTAGGGAAGATAAACACGTTTTCAATTCTACAGAGAAAATTGATCCTAAGAAATCTGAGGATGATGGAAACTGTGTTTGGGATCCAGGTCCATTCACCTGGAGAAAAGGCTATGCATGTATGTTTTTTACAGAATAAAACTGATGGACTCCCTTTAAAAGGACGCAACCACCTTTGGAGAAAGATGGACAAGGAAGAGATGGAGAGGCCAACCAATATTAATCATAAATCCTTTTTTCAGGTTAATGATACCCCAAAGAGAGGGGCTATTTCTTTATATTTTCACAGGCAAAGGAGATAGGTGGATTTCTCTTCAGCCAGCAAGGCCCAGAAGAAAGCGGGTCACTGTTATTGAAGTTATTCAAAACGGCAAGAAGACCTCGAAGATTCCTGAGAATGGCGATTGCTGACTGCTGAGATATTTCTTCCATTGCTGACGCTGTCTAAGAGACACTCTGGGATGCTATCATAACTGAACATTTTATACAATGTGACTGGAATATTACTGCAGACTGCTTTGCTGAAAGGTCAAGATTTTGAATTTGTCAATGCTATAATGTGATTGGAATGTAACTGATTTCTGTATAACCACTTATCCTTATAATAAGACATTGCATGATTGGAATTTGATTAGGAAACATTTGCAAGGGTTTAAGGGAAACATTTCATTAGATATTGATCAGCTTAAAAAGGATATTTTCTATACATTCAAAGACAAGCTTGAGGCTTCTCCTGGCTCTGATGTGATTAAGCAATTGAGGAGTAGCATGGAAGGGTTGGACCCGCGAGCTTGGGGGCAAAGTACTTCACATAGCTTAAGTTCCAGTCTGACTGTGTTTTTTATCATAATTGTGATGCTTGCAGTCTCATGTCACTTCTATAGGAAGCTAATAGATATGAAAAGAGACCATGTTGCCTCCGTGACACTATTGAATCTTAAACATAATGCAGAGAGGGGAAATGTGGGATACTAGCACCAAGGGAAATAATACTGGGACTTATTCCCTGACTGGTACAGAGGGAATCTGGGAGACTAATGTTCCATGGCTGGAAGACCACCACTCTGTTAGTTGGAGATATACTCCAAGTTCATGTTCCTGCGGTAATCTATCATTTCCACAGATTCTCCCTTAAAGCTGTGCTGCCTTAAAGTGAGCGCATGGCTGATACATTCTCCCTATAGAAGCAGACATTCCTATTTGGCTCTATTTCTTCCCACCGCAGTATCCAATCTCTCTCATACCTTCCTCCAATAACAGATGGGAATAAGGGGACTTTACCCCCAGTGGCTGGATTCTAAATGTTTCTATCAAGCCTGAATTTTTGGCTATATTAATTGGATCATGAAGTTTTGCCTTTACAGCTTTAAATGTATAGAAAATGATTTAAAAACACGTCAGTCACGCCCACCACAGGTTTCCCGCTCCTAAAACTCACTTCCGTGCAAAAAGACACCTGAGTGGCAGGCGGGTTGGGCCGCCCGCGTAGACTCCACGGCGCCAACGCCGCTCTCCGCTGAGGCGCCCTCAGGAGGCGCCCGAACGCGCCCCGCCCCGCCCCCCCCCCCTGTTGGGGACGTCCGGCGGAGCCTCAGCAAGGCATCCCGAGGGCGGCCAGGCTCGGGCTCGTTCTTCGAGCCGGCAGGAAGCGCAGCACCGGCGCCGGAGCCTCCGGCCGGGATCTCCAAGAGCTAGCCGCCGCGACCCCCCGCCCTCGGCCGCCCTCAGCCGCGCCGCATCCGGGTCCGCTGCCGCTCTCACCTGCGCGGCGCCCCGCCCCGCGCAGTGCGCTCCGGATCCGTGTGCCGTCAGTAGCCCCAGCCGCCGCGACCGCCCCGCGCGGTCACCTCCCGCCTGCCCGGCGCCGCACTGCGCCCGCCCGCCGCCCGCCGCCCACGGCCAGGGCCCGTTCAGCCGCCCCCGCCGCCCGGACCGGCGGAGCACGTGCGCCCGCGCCTCCCAGCGAGCTGCACGGCCGGCCGGGGCCTCCAGCTGCCTTTCTGGAGCCTCTCCTGGAGGGTCCTGAGGGACCGCAGAGCCCCCGGACCCCTGCCTTCTGGAGCGGCCCGCAGCCGCCTCGCGGGGACCCCTCTGCCTCGGCGTTCCCTCGCAGCCCTTCGCCCCACTTGTGCCCCGCGGCGCCGCAGACCCCAGAACCCCCTTCCTGAGCGTAGGAGTGCGGGGATGTTGCCCCGCACCGTCGATGGCCGTTGAAAGGCTGAAGTTCCCACTTCCAAGTTCAAGAATATTCTGTGTGTTCATTTTTGTGATAACAGCTAACACTTGGCTGCAGTTTCATCGGTTAACCAATTCTTTTCGTATTCTGCTCGCCTGTTCGCTTTTGTCTCAACCAGGAAATGTCACGCCCCTCATTCTTGGATCACAGTTGAATTTTTTATTGATTATAAACCCTAATGTCGACTTACTGTAAAGCACCTGTACGAGGAAGCTTCACAAATTCATGGGAAATTATCTTCTCTTTTCATTCCTTTCTCCCACGATCTTTCCGAAGCTCCCGCGTGTTGTGATGCCAGTGTACAATTAGTAAAGCCACTCTGGCAAATAATTCAGTAGTCTGGGATATAATTTAGAACTATATGCTATGCAAAGCAAAGGTGGCAAAACAATCCAGTGGTAAAGGAATACTTTGGTTAATGAGTGGTTGAATTGGCTGAATTTACAAGAAATCAAAGGAAGGAGCATACTACATTCAAAAATAAACTCCAGGAGGATTAGAGCGATAAAATATTCAAAGCATTAAAAACTTAGAGGGATTTATTTTCGAGGGTAGCAATTTAGCTTTAGTGAGGTGGAAACTTTAAGCAAGACACGAAGGTTCATGTCTTTAAAGGAAAGATAAAGCTATTTGACTATATACAGATGTTTTTACCTTTTAGCATGGTATCACAATGACAAGAAAAGTGTTTTAAAAGAACAATTGGCTATGCAAAACGCATGGCAATCTAACATAAAGTTTCTATAAATTATTTTTCCAGACAAATTGCTCGGTTCTATATGTTTTTAATACAGGCAATGCATACACACAGACAACTAACAGAAGAGAGGTTCATAAGCATGATTCATAAACATTGAAAAGATGCCTAATGTCATTGAAAGCCCTGGAAACATAAAGGGTTGAGATATAAATATTAAAGTCATTGGGAGCATGAGAGATAGAAGAGATATTACAATAATGCAGTCACACACATATCATGGTAGCATTGCTCACCTCAGCCCCACTTGGTGGTCCACATGGAGAGAGGGGGAAGGGAAGGAGGACAAGGGGAATTGGAAACGGGAGGGTAAAGACATACATCACAGGAAGGACTTGGACTATGTTATACAGCGGTGAGAAGGGGTGGTCTAGGGGCATACATGCAATAGGAAGAGGAGGGATTGGGGGTATACAGGTGACAAAATGGGCGGATCCTACATTTAGAATGGCAGCTTAACTTTGACCTGTTTTCTGGATCTCCATATGAACCATTATCAGTAGGGTGTGAACTCCACCTACTGGAACCAAGCTAATGGTTCCAAGTTTTAGAGAAAAGCAATCCATTGTCTCCACCAGCAGGGAGCAGAGACTGCAGTCTGGCAGCATTGCCTTGAGGGACCTTGCAAGCATCTGGCCCACACACATTATCCCTCTAGTAGGAATCAACCCAGTTAACTTACATTGGGGCTTTTAATCTCCAGACTATATATTTTTATTGGAGTAGAAAGCCTCATCTTTCTTCCCTGGAGCTGGCTGGTGGTTTTGAAGAGTGAAACCTTGTGGTTAACCGCCCAACCCATAACCTTCTATGGCACTAGAGCTCCATGACTCTGAACTAGCAACGTAAAATGCTTTGCCCTCAGGCAGAGTTTGTTTGCTTCCACCCACTCCTCTGGCCAGCCTGGTGAGGAGTAGTCTAGCCCTCAAGAACTTGCCTGAGTATGCCTTTGATGGGAATTGGGGTACTGAGGTTGCACGTTCATGCCCTGACCAAGATGGTTGGAGGGCCCTGAACCAGTCCTGTAAACTTTTCTAGTCTGCAATAATGTATTTACTCCAATCATGGTCCCTTTCCCATTTCTGTAGTCACATTTCCAACTGTGATGGTCTGATCTGCTGGCAACTTGACTTTTAAAGGGGCTTCCTTTGTTTTCCATGTGACCGAGCTGTTGTGAATCCTTCAGTCCCCATTATGGCCTCATGCTTACGGTCTCCCTCAACCAGATGATTTGTTTTTTCTGGACTTTGTCCCATTCAAGATTTAACAAGGGGGTCTCTGTAAATTATATTTGAACTTCGAGTCTTCTCCCTGATCTAAAACAATGCACACAAAAATATATACCAATTCGATCATTTCTACATGTACAATTTGCTAACATTCATTATATTTCTGAAATTATGTAGCCATTCTCACTGTCCTTTTCCAATTCCAAATTTCCATCACACACATAAGCTCACTGCCCCTTAAACTTTTCACCTAACCTTCCAAGTTCCTGTGTCAATCTGATCACAGACAGATTATTCTTTAAAAGAGCACAATGTCTAAAGCAGATCTTCTTCACTGATTCAGCTTTTGGTTGGCTTTAAAAAGACTTTACAAAAATCAAATCTGCTGCTATCAAGTTAATGCTGACTCATAGTGAATACCCCCTATGGGCTTCTGAGACTGTAACTGTTTACAGGAGTAGAAAGGCCCACCTTTCTCCTGCAGAGCGGCTGGTAGTTTCAAACTGCTGAGCTTGTGGATCGCAGCCCAACATGAGTGCCCAGCAAAGAGCACCCAGAGAAACTGAGCCCCACATCCTTAAGCCACATGAGCCATGGAGTCGGGCAGAGTTGAGATGCAGTCCTCCCCAAAGCCTTCAGAAACAACAAGAAGCCTTCAGAGACATCAAGAAGGATCACTAACTCTTTTGGTAGCCAAAAGAACGATCAGCCCCATAGTCAAGAGGCAGGACAAGTATCAGTGGCTCTGGCCAGACTGGAGGGGCTCACTCAAGGCCATTCCAGGCCAGGGCCAGGTACCTGTGTCTGGCTTCGAGTACTCCAGGCACAGAATCTCTGACTCATGGGCCTCCACCTTCAGCATTTCACTCAGGAACTGCAATTCGTGGACCCTGCAAAATGAGAAGAGAGGAGAGGCCGTTCAGTGCCAGGCAGCGGGGGGAAAGAATCATCACCCACCCCCTTCCACCTTTTCCTCTCCATCAAGAGCTGTTTTACTTTACCTTTTGGGTTGAACCTTTAGAAAAATGAGTCAAGATATGTCACATTCAACTCTCTCACCTGGTCTCCCTTCGTATTAATGTTTTATGCACTACAGTACACAGTGATAAGGACCACGGAGGTCACACTGGAACAACATTATTAGACTTTATTTAAATGTCACCAGCGGGGGTTGCTCTGAGTTGGAATCAACCCAATGCCAATGAGTTTGTTTGTATATCCCACGAATGGACTTCTTCTGCTCCAGGATCCTAGGAGCCCCCACGGCACATGGGTGTCATCTGTCCCAGTCTAGAATGGCTTTCAGTCTTTGCTTGTCTTTCCTACCCTGACACCTGGGAGAGTGTGATAAGTTACTCTGGCAGGTGTACCTCAAATGAAGGTTGCCTGATGTTTCCTCATGACTATCCTAAGTTCCTTATACATTTGGGTCAAGAATACCAGACACAATGCTAGGAGGAGGCTGCATGGAAAAACAGAACTAAAAGAAACTTTCCATCAACGTTGGTTGTTGTTGTTCAACATTTTATTGGGAGTTCTTAAGAGTCATAACATTTTCTGGGAACATTTTGAAACCTCTCAGTGTACCCTCTCACCAGATTCATGCTGCTGCCACGGGATGTTAACCTTAATGACTTGGCTAAGGGTGGGTTTTGCCGTTTCTTCATTGTCAAGTTAGTATCTTTCCCTTGGAGATAATAAATTTTGTCCCCAACCCTTTTCAGCTAAACCCTCCTGAACCTCTGTCCTTGGGGGCCTAAAGTTCCCCCATCCTGTCCCCTGGAGGCAACGGCTTGTCCCATAGCAAGCAAGTCATAATGATTAGCTCTTGTCTTTAACAAGTAAAGGAATATACATTAACCAAGCACCTAGTAAGTACTAGGCATTCTAAATCTCCCACTTACATTGTCTCCTGTTCGTAAAAATCAAATGCATCAGGTATGTCATTTCACAATTGCAGAAACTAAGGTTTGGTCAAGTTCAGGAACATGTCCAAAGAGGCCAAGCTAAGACTGCACAGGGGCATACTGAAAAACGTCTGAGATGAGTCAGCACTAAAATCCCCTCCCATCCTCAGAGCCAATTAACAGATACGAAGGGACCCAGGGGCACAGCTTGGGGAGCAAGGGTGCTGGAGGAAACAAATTCCACACTTGAGGAACCCCAGCTCCTAATGGTAGGCCAGGAAACACGGTCAGTCTCAGCAGACCTGGCCCACGTACCTCTACACTCCAGACGCAGGAGGAATGATACAGAGCTGAATACACCTTGCCCACTTTCTTGGGGCCCTTCACACCCCAGACATAAGTACTATGGTCATTGTACACACAAGACAGCCACGGATTTGCAGGATCAAAGGTCAAGGTGATGGTGTCCCGATACTTCGCATTGGCCACTCCAGCGAAAAGGCGACTGAGGAAAGAGGGGGTCAGGGTGTCCAGGGCAGACAGGGCAAACTGGTGAGTTAGCGCTAATGAAAAGGGGCACTAAAGGGAGGAGCAGCAGGTTGGCCAGCAGTCACTGGAGAAAGAACGCAGCGGCTGGCCTGGCATTCCTTGCCATGGGGCTCTGCAAAAGAACACAAGCTATTTCATAGCCCCCAACATCAGGCGGGGACAGTGTGTGGCCGTGATGCAGCCAAGCAGATGTCAGGCCCTTCTAGACTCACGTCAGAGGAAAAGGAAGGGCACTGTGCAAACCAGTCATGGTCATATATCATTTCCTGCCATTTGCAGATTTAGCCCACTCCTCCCCTGAATGAGAAATTAATATACCCAACTGCAGAACTGCCCCGCTTCCTGGCAGCACTGAAACCAGAGCAAAACTTCACTTCCTGCAATCACCCAACCCAAGGCCCGAGGCTACAATAAGACCCTCCTACCTTAGCTGCTACCCAGGACCACCCTGAGGGAGAAAGGCCTGCTCCGTCAGGTTTCCAGCCTCTCTCAGAAACCCTAAGGAACTGCCCGTCTGTCCTAGCTGTGGTGTTTACAGGACAATGCATTACCACACTGCAGACTCAGATTACCACGGTTGCCCACAGTGAGCAACAAATGCTAAAAGACCCACCTGTGCTTGACTGCAAGGGTCTTCCCAGAGGTCTATGTGTGCCCTCCTCTCCTTGCAGCATGCCAGGGACGGCCTGGCACAGAGTGGGGCTCTGACAGGACTCAGGGGCCCACCCACACCGCTCACCTGGCCTCTGTGATGCTGGCAATGTCTGTGCCCAGGGCATGGGGCCGGGGCAGCGTGCTGAGGAAGTGCAGGTTGAAGGGGTTGAAAAGGCACACGGTGCCGTCAGCACAGCCGCAGAAGATGTAGTCCTGGCTCACCGAGATGCAGTGGGCCACTGTGGTCTGTGAGCACAGAAGCCACAGTCAGCAAGGGCGTCTGTCCACTCCTTCACCGGACACCTCAACAGCCATGAGCCAAGAGGCAAGGACAAGCGCAAGGCAGGCCAGCTGCCCTGGGCAGAGCCCCTCAATGCCCCTCCCTCTAACAGCAGCTGGCCAGAGGGCCCACAGCCCCCTGCAATTAGGGGGAAGGAGTCAGCAAGCCTTATAAGGCACCTGAGGTTTGGGCAAAGACACACCCAGAAAAGGCCGGCCCAGAGAAAGGCAGCAGAGGCAGCGGACAGGGCCAGCACACTTACTGTGATGCTGTCTGTGTGCTGAGCAGAAGAGGAAAGCAGAGGAAGAGGCAGAGACAGAGAGGGCGAGCAAGCAGAGAGGTTCCCAAACACATTCCTCCGCCTGGGGCCTCCCCCAGCGTGCATGCAGACTCAGGTGCCCTGGAGCCCGGAGGTGACAGACGGGAGGGTGCCGACAAAGCATTCACTTACACTCAGCTCCACCCACTTGTCCAACAGTCTCCGGGTCACTGAACTCGCACAGCTGCCCAGAGGATGTGATACAGAAGGTGCTGTCAGTCTTCTTCCCGCAGCCACAGTCTACATCAGTGAACAGGTTGTTCCGCAGGTTCCCCCAGCAGCCCAGAGCGGCCCAGCAGGGGTACAGTGGCATTCACCTGTGGAGACACACCACAGGTGCCACCCACACACCCTGCAGGCTACCCCCTGGAAAGCAGGCCCTGGGGAGGGAGGGAGAAGGCTTCCCTTGCATATTGACATAGCACCTGGCCCAGCTGAGACTTCCAAGGGGCTTTTGAGCATGCAGAAGGGGGCGCAGGTGGAACATATCTGGGCAGACCCCACCCTAGTGGCTACTTGCTGCCTCACCTTTGAGGTCTTGCTGTCATCGAGGTACCAGAACTTGATGTGCCGGTTGCCTGCAGTGACAAAGTAGCTGCAGTCCTCAGAGAAGGATACTGCTGTCACCTGACTGGACACCTTGTTGGAAGCCACTACAATGTTTTTCTGGAGAGAAAGTCAAGGGAAATCAAGGCTCTGCTTCTAGGAGCTGAGGGAAAAGAAACTTACACACTGAAGGTTAGACAAGCTGTGAACTTGACCTCTCCTTCTGCCCCTTCTTCAGCATCCTAGATACCCAGTTGCTCCTTTCTGCTCAGAGTTCTCTAGAAAGGGACTGAGGCCAGCAGGCGGAAGTAAAGGCCACCGGTCAGCAGTTTCTTGGCTCCCCTCCCGGCCCCTCCTGTCCTGAGGCCAGCAGCCCACTCACCTTCCAGGCCCAGACATTGACGATCATGTCATGCTGGTAGCCCACTGAGACAATGTACTTGGCACTGGATGAGAAGGCCTCACATGCCATGCCATACTTATGCTCCTGAAGCTCCGCCACCAGGCTGCGCTCCGACACGTCCCATACCCGCACAGCAGGCATGTGTCCACTCTGCAGGGACCGAAGACCCCGAAGTAAAGGCCAGAGGCTATCAAAAGAGATAGTGTCTGGGGTCTTAAAGGCTTGAAGGTGAGCAAACGGCCATCTGGCTCAGAAGCAAAAAAGCCCACATGGAATAAGCACACCAGCCTGTGCGATCACAAGGTGCCAAAGGGACCAGGTATAAGGCATTATGCACAATATATATATATATATATATATATATATATGTATATATATATATATATATATATGGTATAAGGCATTATGTGGGGTCCCGTGGTGCTGACCCACACGGCGTCACCGTGAGTTGGAATGGACTCCTTAGAAACGGGTTTAGTAAGCAGCACAAAGAGGAAACTCCTTGGTGAACTGGAGGACACGGTAGCTGAAACCATGGGCTCCAACATACTACCCCTGAGGCTGGCAAAGGACTGGGCAGTGCTGCCTTGTGTTGCAAAGAAGGTCCCTGTGATGTCAGAATGACTGGACAGCACTAACAACAACAAAGGATGTCAGGCCCCTTCACTTCCCCAGACCACTGACCAGGTTCAAAGACCCGCATGCGAGTATAGTTTCACAGTTAGACGTGTTTAGAAAAAATAATGTTTGCAAAAGTAAAATCTTGGTTTACATTTTACAGAGCATGCACAATTAGTAGAACTCTTAAGGTCCACCGGAACCTGTTTAGGGTCCCCTCCAGTTGCTCACCACCGATAAGTCGATTCTGACTCATATTGATCCTACAGGAGAGGTTAAAATTTCCCCTGTGGGTATTTCTGAAACTGTAGCTCCTTATGGGAATAGAAAGCCTCCTCTTTCTCTGCCGCTGGTGGGTTCAAACTGCCAACCTTGTCTTTAGCAGCTCAGGACTGACTTGTATCTCTATGAAACCAAAATCTACCTCACTGCCAGGGAGGTGATGCTGACTCATAGTGACCCTATGAGGCAGAGTAGATCTGTCCCTGTGAGTTTCTGAGACTGTAACTCTTTATGGGAGTAGACAGACTCTTCTTCCCACGGAGTGGCTGGTGGTTTCAAAGTGCTGACTTTGGTGTTAGCAGCCCAACATGCAAACACTATGCCACCAAAGCTACTTTTGTACCCCTATAAGTAGATAAATATTTCTCTTATATCTGTGTTTCAACCAAAGGCATGGCTATAAAGGAAAAAAGGCCATGAGTGTCAAGAATGATTTGAAAATGTGGAGTTCTTTTGGGAAAGGATATATATATACTTGTGTAAATAAATAGAATTCTGACGGCAAGAGTGGTCAGGAGTTGGACTGTTAATCTCAAGGTCAGCAGTTTGAATGACCAACCGCTCCTCTGGAGAAAGAGGAGATTTTCTACTCCTCTAAAGAATCACAGTCTCAGAAACCCACGGGGGCCATTTTACTCAGTCCCATGGGCCTGTGAGTTGGAATGGACTTGATGGCAGTGAGGGCATGTAAATATGCAAACACCCACCTCGGACTTAGGATTTGACCTGCTCCCTCAGCCCCGTGAGCATCTGCAGCCATGGACTTGGCCTTCTGTGAAGAACCCATTAGTGCACCACCACAAAGAGAATGAGTTTCCTCTGTGTCAGTCCATTACCCTGCCAACGTTCAGGATGGAGCCAACACCCTTGGTCTCCCAGAGAAATTGGCTCAACATACCCCTGATGTGGTTGCATGACATAGGACACTCATGCAATGCACTGCATGTGCTCTATTTAATGCACTATCACCAACAAGTCTACATGGGTGGTAACTCTGAAAACCTTGCCCAAACAGCTGGCTTCACCAAAGTATATGGAGTCATGTGGATTCGTCGACCAGTTCGACTCTGCACTGGCTGTACGTTGGCATTGCCAAGGGGGCTTTCTCACTGACCGTGACCTGAATCCTGCTTCCACTAAGTCTTGCTTCATTGGTCTGGGATGGCGCCAGGCCAAATGGAGGCGTGAAAGCTCCTAAGGGATTCCAAAGTATGACCAAGGGTGAACACTACTGCTTTTGGCCATCACATCCGGGAAGGCCCTTGGGACTTTGCCACTCAAAGTATGATAGGTCAAGGAACCAGCAACATCAGCATTAGCTTCTCCCATGCTAATGCCATCGAGTTGATGCTGACTCATAGTGACCCTACAGGACAGGGTAGAACTGCCCTTGTGGGTTTCCCAGACTGTCACTCTTGCCCGGAGTCTACAGCCTCATATTTCTCCCAAGGAGTGGCTGGTGGTTTAGGACTACTGTCCTTGTGGTTAACAGCCCAAGAGTACCAGGGCCTCTAGAACTGCTGGATCCTAGACCCCCCACCCTGAACCCACAAAATCAGAATCTGCCCCCCAGCCCGATTTCCAGGAACCTGGGTAAGTGCATGCATGTGAAAGTTTAAGAAATACTTCCTTAGAAACCATTACTTTCCAGAACAAACTCCTCCTGCCAGAGGTGCATAAATGGAAGCCCATTAGGCCATGCTCGCCTAGAAGCAATTTGAGGTCTCAGTGCTCCTATATCCTGGCTGTCATCCAGATATCCTTATTCTCACCTGGACTGTTGTCACTGCAGCAGGTATTGGTGAGTCCTCAGCACGAACAGCCCCAAATTAGGTCTAGAGACACAGCTCCCATTTCAGAGTAGTACAATCCACAGTTTACTGTAGAGTTTCTGGCTTTTACTGGCTTGGGGTAGGGTCTAGTGGGAAATGCATCTTAGCAAGAGCCATTATGTATTCTGGATGTGCACAATGAGTTTGTCTTGAGGCATATTTATGTCTGATGTTGTTATGTATTCTCTTTCTATCCCATGCAACGTTATTTTTTTTGAAAATTTATATTTGCTTTTAATTACCCAGACATATAAGTGATTTATAGCTAGGTCTGATCGATTGGAATCAGATGACCACGCCTGGATTAACCATGGGTCCTGGTGACCATTAGGCACTTCTTTCCATAGTCCAAGTGCCCGTTAGTTAACCTAGATAGTCAAAGTGCCTGCTAGGTAACCTAAATAGTCCAAGTGCCCGCTAGGGAACCTACATAGTCCAAGTGCCCGCTAGGTAACCTAGATAGTCCAATTGCCCGTTAGCTAACCTAGATAGTCAAAGTGTCCGCTAGTTAACCTACATAGTCCAAGTGCCCGCTAGGTAACCTATATAGTCCAAATGCCCGCTAGGGACCCTAATAGTCCAAGTGCCCGCTAGTTCACCTAGATAGTCCAAGAGCTCGCTAGTTAACCTACATAGTCCAAATGCCCGCTAGGTAACCTAGACAGTTCAAGTGACCACTAGGTTACCTACATAGTCCAAGTGCCCGATAGGGAATCTACATAGTCCAAGTGCCCGCTAGTTAACATAGATAGTCCAAGTACCCGCTAGGAAACGTACATAGTCCAAGTGCCTGCTAGGTAACCTAGATAGTCCAAGTGCCCGCTAGTTAACCTACATAGTCCAAGTGCCTGCTAGGTAACCTAGATAGTCCAAGTGGCCAATAGTAAACCTACATAGTCCAAGTTCCCCCTAGGTAACCTAGATAGTCCCAAGGCCCGCTAGGTAACCTACATTGTCCTAGTGCCCCTTAGTTAACCTACATTCTCCAAGTGAACGATAGGGAACCTACATAGTCCAAGTGTCCACTAGGTAACCTACATAGTCCAAAGCCCGCTAGTTAACCTACATAGTCCAAGTGCCCGTTAGGTAACCCAGATAGTCCTAATGCCCGCTAGGGAACCCACATAGTCCAAGTGCCCGCTAGGGAACTTACATAGTCCAAGGGCCCGCTAGGGAACCTACATAGTCCAAGTGCCCGTTAGTTAACCTAGATAGCCCAAGTGCCGGCTAGGTAACCTAGATAGTCCAACAGCCCGGTAGGTAACCAACATACTCCAAGTAACCGCTAGGTAACGTAGATAGTTCAAGTGCTAGCTAGGTAACCTAGATAGTCAAAGTGCCCGCTAGATAACCTACAAAGTCTAATTGCCCGCTAGGTAATCTATATAGTCCAAATTCCCGCTAGGGAGCCTACATAATCCAAATGCCCGCTAGGTAACCTAGATAGTCCAAGGGCCAACACATGCCATCGAGATGAGGGGAGGGAAACTATTAGCAAGAGGTCTTATTGATATGTAAGGGTTATCTGAGATTCACAGACTTGAAAGGACATGGCGGCAGATCCCAACATCACAGTTCCAGGTGGGACTATAGAAGCAAGAATAGGACAAGGATTGGGACCTGTGTTAAACAGGACAGTTTACAAGAGTGGTCCAGGGCCAAACAACCAAGGCTTTGGGGGCATGACTCATGACCGTGCAGCCCAGAATGGCAGCCTCGATTCAAGGATACACTTAGGCAAGTCTCTAAGCCCCACCATGGGCTGCCTAAGGGGTAATCCACTTTCCAATGCCCTCTGCCTGGTGGCAAGAGTGTTCACATCCCTGGTCAATGGTCTGAAGGAATTCACTGGAAGCTTAATCCACGTGGGGACTGTGCAAATAGAATTTTGGCTTTCACTGTTATCCACATACTTCTGAAAATTGTGAATTCTCAGAATTTCAGTTGAAAGGTAGGCTTGATGATCTGCTTCTGAGGGGTCACTATGGTGCACACAGCAGGTCACTGTGCATGCGCACCGGAATCAGTTCAACAGCAGCCAACAGCATTCTCCCTTATGTTGCTTGATGTTTGTTTTATGCCCACATCTCCTCTCTCTCTCTCTCTCTCTCTCTCTCTCTCTCTCTCTCTCTCTCTCTCTCTCTCTCTCTCTCTCTCACACACACACACACACACACACACACACACTGGTATTTCAAAAAGTCCCTGAAAAATTCCATTCTCTTTTGATTCCTTGTTCCACTAACTTTTGGGAGCCTGCTTGTGTGCATATATGACACCATTTGTTTGCTGAAAGTGAGGAGGAATTGAACCACTTGCTGAAGATCAAGGATTGCAGCCTTCAATATGGGTTACAATTCAATATAAGGAAGACCAAAATCCCCAAAACTGGACCAATAGGTGATAAACAGAGAAAAGGGCTTCAGTTGTCAAGGATTTTGTCTTGCTTAGATCCACTATCAATGTTCATAGAAACAGCAGTCAGGCGATCAAAAGATGTATTGTAATGGGTAAATCTGCTGCAGAAAACCTCTTTATAGTGTTGAAGAACAATGATGTTACTCTGAGGACTAAGGTGCACATGACCTAAGCCATGCTATTTTCCATTGCATCATATGCATGTGAAAGTTAGACACTGAATAAGGAAGGCTGTAGAAGAACAGATGCATCGAATTGTGGTCCACCAGAAGACTACTGACAGTACCATGGACTGCTGAAGGACTGACCAATCTGTATCAGAAGAAATAAGGCCAGAGTGCTGCTTAGAGGCAAGGATGGCAAGACGCCATCTTACATACTTTGGACATGTTGTCAGGAGAGACCAGTCCCTGGAGAAGGACATCCTATTTGGTACAGTGGAGAAGCCATGAAACAGAGGAGGTCCTCGAAGAAGTGGATGGACTCAGTGGCTTCATCGGTGGTTCAGGCACAGGAACAATTGTGAGGATGGTGCACGACCCTACAGTGTTTCATTCGGTTGTATGTGAGGTCACGACGAGTCCAAGTGTCCTCAATGGCACGCAACAACAACTAGCCAGAGCAGAGAGGAGCAATCTGCCCTCTGGGACTTCCCTGGGAAGGTCCTCAATGGAAATTGGGAAAGTCTAAGACCCTATGGTCATGAGTTATAGTGGTCGGAAGGCCCCAGAACAAATCCAGTAAGCCTTTCTAATCTGTGATCGTCTCCATGTCTCCATAATGGCCCCATTCTCACTTATGTAGTCCTGCCTGAGAGAGTGATGAATTGCTCTGCCTCCAATCACATTTTTGTGGCAGATTTCATCCATTTCTATAATTAGCGACATGGCCACACAGCCTTTGGACCCCATTATGGCCTCATGCTTATGGTCTCCTTCATCTAAATCATTTCTCCTACTTTTGTCTTTCTTCATTAATTGAATATCTGAGATACATATGGAAGGGGCATTATCTCTACAATAAGAGAAAGGGATGAGGGGGTGGTGGTATGGAGTGGGGTGGCACACCATCTCAGAGAATGAGAACAGCTGTTTCAATGGTTCCCACTGCAGTGTGGAAACTGCAGGTACACTAAAAGAGGACAGCAATGACAGCATTAAGGTCTTAGAGCTTAAGGACTCCCTCCCTCCTTAGGCCTCTCTTTCAACTATAAAATGTAGCTCTAAAATGCAGAGCTTCTCGGACACAGCTTGGAGGAAGCCTGTGGATCCAGGAAAGCCCCAATCTCAGCAGAACCAATTTGGCAATCCACAGGTCTGATTTTTGACCAGTCAGCTCACTTGGTCTAGCTCACTTGGTCTAGATCACTCAATTATGTTCACATAAACTACAACAAACAGGTTCACACTGTCACCACATTTTCTATATAAGAAAACTGGAACAGAAATAAGCTGCCAAATTACTTGGCTTCTTATAAAAGAAATAGCCAAGTGAATGTTTGGGAAAACAACAGCTCCCGCTATGTGGCACAGGGAGCCCTGGTGGCATAGTGGTTTTCACTTGGGCTGCTACCCACATAGTTCAAAACCACCACCCGCTCTGAGAGAGAAACGTTAGGGCTTTCTACCCCTGTAAAGAGTTGCAGTCTCAGAAACTCACAGGGGCTGCTCTACCCTGTCCAATAGGGTTGCTGAAAGTCAGGGTTGCTGTGAGTCACAAAAGATGCAATGGCAGTGAGTTTTCAGTTTGATTATTAAGCAAAATTATCAAATTCTGAAACTATTGTTTCTCAATCTATCCTCCATCAAGATCTACCTAAACACTTTTAAAAAATTAAGTCATTTTATCGGGGGCTCTTACACCACTTATAACAATGCATACATCAATTGTATCAAGCACATTTGTACCTACGGTACCATCATCATTTTCTTTATACTTGACCCCTTGGTATCAGCTCCTTTTCCCCCCTTCTCTCCCACTCTCCCACCCTCATGAAACCTTGATAAATTATACTTTCATATTTTACAATGTCCAAGGTCTCACTTCACCAATGTTTCTGTTGCTTGTCCCCCTGGGGTGTGAGCGTTAATACATCAATCATTGCTATCAGTTCCCTCTATCTCATCCCTACCCTCATGTTATCACTACTTCCATTACTGTTCCTGAAGGGTTTATCTGTCCTGGATTCTGTGTGTTGAGAGTTCTTATCTGTACCAGTGTACATGCTCTGGTCTAGCCGGCTTTGTAAGGTAGAGCTGAGGTCATGATAGTTGGAGGGAGTGAGCGGGAGAGGAAGCATTGAAGAACTAGACAAATGGTATGTACTGTGGTATGAGTTGGGGTGCCAGCCCCCCACCAGTAATCTTGGGTTCAATAAGCACAATTGTATGGTTGAGATATATAAATATTATATTAAAGTCACCGGGAGCATGAGCGATAGAAGAGACATTACAATAATGCAGTCAGACACAATTCATGGTAGCATGCTCACCTCCTGGATGGCCATGATCTTACCAGCCAGGCCCACGCTCAGTGTGGACGAAGGGAGGTGGGATGGAGACCAGGCAGGAGGCTCAAGGACTGGGCTGGAGGCTGGAGCCCCAGCACAAGGCGGGCTTCCCCAGACAAATGGCGCACAACGTGGGACAATATGAGTTATATCCCATATAACAATTATATGGCCCCATTGGTACGTAGAGTGAATTTGAAAATTGTGTGAAGTGAGGATCCGGTGTGGGGATTGACAGAGAAGTAGTGGAAATAGTGAATTAGAATTTTAAAGAGGATAATGGGAGCAAGGTAAAAGTAAACCTGAAACTTATGGTACCATGCTCTCTACTTACTGAAAAGACAAGGTGTAAAAGTAACGAAGAAAAAGATACAATGTTTTCTAAAAGTAGTAAAAAGGTATAATTCATGGTTCTCAGAGGAAGGAACTTTTGATTTAGAGACCTGGGAGGAGGTCATTGTCAACTTAAAGGAAGCACAGAGATGGGGAGAGTATCCCTATGGAGAAGTGGTCTCTGTGGGTACAAGTTAAGATGGTTTTAAAACTTTTGCAGGAGGAAGAGAATAAGGATGAACAGTCTAGTGAGAAGTCTTGTGTCTATTCAAATCTAGCAAAGCAAGCTAAAGTGTCTGTGAATAAGCATGATTTAGGTTATGAAACTTTAGGAAAAACTGAAAAGGCAGGGATTGGTTTGTTATCTAAAGCCTCCAATTCTAGAACAGAACCTCATTGCCAAAGCCTGTATGCTCTCGCGAGACTGCAGACTCCGAAGGTTTAAAGGTGATACAGTACTAGAGGCAGTGGATTGCAAGATCCAAAGCATGGCTATTAAACAATCCCAGGAAGCTCCCTTGCTTTCAAAGGTAGAGAAAGCCAAGAAGCAGAACAGGCAACGTCTAAGATGCCCAAATTTAAATCAGATGAGAAGCAGTGAGAACGGGTTTCAGGCAGATGAGAAGATTTTAGGCAGAGCTAAAAGAATGAGCCTGAGTCAGAAGGGGACATAGTAAAAGCAACTGCTCTCCTGCTGGAATTTAGTGTAAGAAAGGCCAGAGATTGTAAAACAATCAAGCAAGCCAGCCCTGAAGGTAGAGAGATTAGCTCCAAAGAAATGCAAACTAGGAGAGCTAGCACAGAAGGTGAAGTTCAGGAAGTGGAACTCCAAGATATCCAGATTGAAAAGAGTAGCTCAGAGAATAGACGTAAAGAAGCAAAGTATAGGAAAGCACCTTTACTCTCCAGAGTAGGAAGAGGGATTGCAGAAGAAGATTTAGAATGCAAGATGTCTTATCCTGTTAGAACCAAAAGGAATTCACAGTGCCTTTGCCTTTTAAGTTGCTAAAAGATCTCAAGCAGGCAATCAATGACTACGGCCCAGACTCACATTTTGTAATTAGCATGATAAGGGCTCTAGCAGAGTCTGACAGCTGGACCCCTACAGATTGGAAAGCTTTAGTGAGAATTTGTCTTTACTCTTCAGAATGCTTGTGATATCAAATGCTATGGAAGGAAGCAGCCCTTGCAAGAGCTGGGAAGAATGCTGAGGATGGGATAGATATAGGAATTCATCAATTGCTAGGGGATGCAAATTATATTACAGTTGAGTCTCAACTACAGTTTACTGAACAGACAATAGGACAGATACATGAGGTTTGCTTAAGGGCCTGGGAAAAGATAATTCCATCAGAAGAGAGAACGCCGCGTTACAGGGCTATAAGACAACAGAATATGATGAGCGTTACGCTGACTTTGTGTCCCGACTGGAAGATGCTATTTCCAAATGTGTGAAGAATGTTCAGGCAGTAAGAGACCTAGTGCACAAGCTATCTTATGATTTCTCTAATAAGCACTGTAAAAATGCCTTGCATCCCTACAGCGAACAGGGCACTTTGCTGGGTTATTTTAGGATATGCAGGAATGTAGAGGCAGAGGAATACAAGGCAGACCTCATGGCAGCTTCATTGGCAAACTATATCAGACCTGGAAGAAAGTGCTTTAGTTGTGGGAAGACAAGTCATCTTCAAAAGAGTGTAGGCAGAGCAGGCTGCGGCCAATGTCAGAGCATGGGCCAGGACCATGGAGATCGGGTTTAAACGAACCTGAACTCTGCCTCCATTGTAGGAAGGGAACTCATTGGGCGAGCCAATGTCGTTCAAAAATCAACAGTGAAGGGTCGCCATTAGCAAAGACTTCCCGGCGGGAAAATAGTGGAAGAAGCTTGATGCAGAGCCCTCATAGCAGAGCGTGGTAGGCAAGGTGTCTGCCTACTGGAGCAAAGAAGATCTTTGAGAGAAATCGCCTTTATCTAGCAGCCTCACAGCAGGAGAACAGACCTAGCCAAAGAGGCAAAAACCTAGTCTCTGTTCTCACTGCAGTTGGTTTGAATAACCAAGAGATGGCTCAGAAGCCTTCACAGGAGCTTGATCCTCAAAAGCAGGGACCTCTTATTGAAAGATTAATACAGTTTCTATCAGGAAGATTTAACCTTAGTACTCAAGAAATTAAAATTGATACTGGAGTTGATAAGAGTTGTAAGAAAAAGCCCAAAACTGTGATTGAATCAGAAACGAAGAGCAGTAATTGGGGTCCACTACCTAAAAGAACTATAGGAAGTTTATTAAGAAAGTCCAAAAAAAAAAAAAAAGAAAGTCCAACATAAATTCTCAAGGTGTTGCTGGAGTTATTGGTCAGGATTGTGAAGAAGAAATTAAGGCAGTAATGAGTTCTGATATACCATGGTTTGTAAAAATGTAGGATCGCTTAAGCCAATTTTCCCTTCCTTGCATTTCTAGAGTAAAAATTTATACCTATCAGGAAAGAGTACTTGAGAAGTTTGACCACCCTATAAATCAAGCAGTCTTCTGGACTGCTGTTGTGGAGAAACAGCGCCCCCACATGGAATTAGAAATGGAAGGAAAAAGGTTTGTTAACTGTGGATGCCGGGTCATTTCCTTAGGGCATTCAGGGGGGCCTAAGGCCCTCCCATTAACTTCCCCTAAAGCCAGCATAGAGGGAATGAGTGAAGTTAACCAAGACAGAATATTGCAAGGTAAAATCATACAGTGTGAGAAGCCTGAAAGGCAAAACGGCTCAATTGAGCCTATAACCTTATTGGTAAGCCTGGAGAAAAAATGTCTGCTTGGTAAGTTACTTCAAGATCAGCTGAACAAATTTATTAAGAATTTTTTCAGTCTTTCAAAGTATGATAAGAAGTTCTCCCAATTAGTTAGCTCTCTTAATTCTCTGAGGGATGGGAGCCGGTATTTACATAACAATGAAGGTTATCTAACTAGTACTTTTACTGGTTCAAGATCTAGCAATGCTTTACTATTTAAATTGTTAAAACAGAAGGAGAAGAGGAATCTTATGTGTGACAAAGTTCATTTACTCATTTTTTTTTAATTTAATTTAATTTTTTTTTAATGAATTTTTTTTTAATTTTAACAATTTATTGGGGCTCATACAATTCTTTTCACCGTTCATATATATACATACATCAATTGTATAAAGCACATCTGTACAGTCTTTGCCCTAATCATTTTTTTTCTCTTTTCTTCTTTTATATTTTATTAGGGACTCATACAACTCTTACCACAATCCATACGTATACATACATCAATTGTATAAAGCACATCCATAAAGTCCCTACATTACTGCAGACTGCTTTGCTGAAAGATCAAGATTTTGAATTTGTCAATGCTATAATGTGATTGGAATGTAACTGATTTCTGTATAACCACTTATCCTTATAATAAGACATTGCATGATTGGAATTTGATTAGGAAACATTTGCAAGGGTTTAAGGGAAACATTTCATTAGATATTGATCAGCTTAAAAAGGATATTTTCTATACATTCAAAGACAAGCTTGAGGCTTCTCCTGGCTCTGATGTGATTAAGCAATTGATGAGTAGCATGGAAGGGTTGGACCCGCGAGCTTGGGGGCAAAGTACTTCACATAGCTTAAGTTCCACTCTGACTGTGTTTTTTATCATAATTGTGATGCTTGCAGTCTCATGTCACTTCTATAGGAAGCTAATAGATATGAACAGAGACCATGTTGCCTCCGTGACACTATTGAATCTTAAACATAATGCAGAGAGGGGAAATGTGGGATACTAGCACCAAGGGAAATAATACTGGGACTTATTCCCTGACTGGTACAGAGGGAATCTGGGAGACTAATGTTCCATGGCTGGAAGACCACCACTCTGTTAGTTGGAGATATACTCCAAGTTCATGTTCCTGCGGTAATCTATCATTTCCACAGATTCTCCCTTAAAGCTGTGCTGCCTTAAAGTGAGCGCATGGCTGATACATTCTCCCTATAGAAGCAGACATTCCTATTTGGCTCTATTTCTTCCCACCGCAGTATCCAATCTCTCTCATACCTTCCTCCAATAACAGATGGGAATAAGGGGACTTTACCCCCAGTGGCTGGATTCTAAATGTTTCTATCAAGCCTGAATTTTTGGCTATATTAATTGGATCATGAAGTTTTGCCTTTACAGCTTTAAATGTATAGAAAATGATTTAAAAACACGTCAGTCACGCCCACCACAGGTATCCCGCTCCTAAAACTCACTTCCATGCAAAAAGACACCTGAGTGGCAGGCGGGTTGGGCCGCCCGCTTAGACTCCACGGCGCCAACGCCGCTCTCCGCTGAGGCGCCCTCAGGAGGCGCCCGAACGCGCCCCGCCCCGCCCCCCCCCCTGTTGGGGACGTCCGGCGGAGCCTCAGCAAGGCATCCCGAGGGCGGCCAGGCTCGGGCTCGTTCTTCGAGCCGGCAGGAAGCGCAGCACCGGCGCCGGAGCCTCCGGCCGGGATCTCCAAGAGCTAGCCGCCGCGACCCCCCGCCCTCGGCCGCCCTCAGCCGCGCCGCATCCGGGTCCGCTGCCGCTCTCACCTGCGCGGCGCCCCGCCCCGCGCAGTGCGCTCCGGATCCGTGTGCCGTCAGTAGCCCCAGCCGCCGCGACCGCCCCGCGCGGTCACCTCCCGCCTGCCCGGCGCCGCACTGCGCCCGCCCGCCGCCCGCCGCCCACGGCCAGGGCCCGTTCAGCCGCCCCCGCCGCCCGGACCGGCGGAGCACGTGCGCCCGCGCCTCCCAGCGAGCTGCACGGCCGGCCGGGGCCTCCAGCTGCCTTTCTGGAGCCTCTCCTGGAGGGTCCTGAGGGACCGCAGAGCCCCCGGACCCCTGCCTTCTGGAGCGGCCCGCAGCCGCCTCGCGGGGACCCCTCTGCCTCGGCGTTCCCTCGCAGCCCTTCGCCCCACTTGTGCCCCGCGGCGCCGCAGACCCCAGAACCCCCTTCCTGAGCGTAGGAGTGCGGGGATGTTGCCCCGCACCGTCGATGGCCGTTGAAAGGCTGAAGTTCCCACTTCCAAGTTCAAGAATATTCTGTGTGTTCATTTTTGTGATAACAGCTAACACTTGGCTGCAGTTTCATCGGTTAACCAATTCTTTTCGTATTCTGCTCGCCTGTTCGCTTTTGTCTCAACCAGGAAATGTCACGCCCCTCATTCTTGGATCACAGTTGAATTTTTTATTGATTATAAACCCTAATGTCGACTTACTGTAAAGCACCTGTACGAGGAAGCTTCAAAAATTCATGGGAAATTATCTTCTCTTTTCATTCCTTTCTCCCACGATCTTTCCGAAGCTCCCGCGTGTTGTGATGCCAGTGTACAATTAGTAAAGCCACTCTGGCAAATAATTCAGTAGTCTGGGATATAATTTAGAACTATATGCTATGCAAAGCAAAGGTGGCAAAACAATCCAGTGGTAAAGGAATACTTTGGTTAATGAGTGGTTGAATTGGCTGAATTTACAAGAAATCAAAGGAAGGAGCATACTACATTCAAAAATAAACTCCAGGAGGATTAGAGCGATAAAATATTCAAAGCATTAAAAACTTAGAGGGATTTATTTTCGAGGGTAGCAATTTAGCTTTAGTGAGGTGGAAACTTTAAGCAAGACACGAAGGTTCATGTCTTTAAAGGAAAGATAAAGCTATTTGACTATATACAGATGTTTTTACCTTTTAGCATGGTATCACAATGACAAGAAAAGTGTTTTAAAAGAACAATTGGCTATGCAAAACGCATGGCAATCTAACATAAAGTTTCTATAAATTATTTTTCCAGACAAATTGCTCGGTTCTATATGTTTTTAATACAGGCAATGCATACACACAGACAACTAACAGAAGAGAGGTTCATAAGCATGATTCATAAACATTGAAAAGATGCCTAATGTCATTGAAAGCCCTGGAAACATAAAGGGTTGAGATATAAATATTAAAGTCATTGGGAGCATGAGAGATAGAAGAGATATTACAATAATGCAGTCACACACATATCATGGTAGCATTGCTCACCTCAGCCCCACTTGGTGGTCCACATGGAGAGAGGGGGAAGGGAAGGAGGACAAGGGGAATTGGAAACGGGAGGGTAAAGACATACATCACAGGAAGGACTTGGACTATGTTATACAGCGGTGAGAAGGGGTGGTCTAGGGGCATACATGCAATAGGAAGAGGAGGGATTGGGGGTATACAGGTGACAAAATGGGCGGATCCTACATTTAGAATGGCAGCTTAACTTTGACCTGTTTTCTGGATCTCCATATGAACCATTATCAGTAGGGTGTGAACTCCACCTACTGGAACCAAGCTAATGGTTCCAAGTTTTAGAGAAAAGCAATCCATTGTCTCCACCAGCAGGGAGCAGAGACTGCAGTCTGGCAGCATTGCCTTGAGGGACCTTGCAAGCATCTGGCCCACACACATTATCCCTCTAGTAGGAATCAACCCAGTTAACTTACATTGGGGCTTTTAATCTCCAGACTATATATTTTTATTGGAGTAGAAAGCCTCATCTTTCTTCCCTGGAGCTGGCTGGTGGTTTTGAAGAGTGAAACCTTGTGGTTAACCGCCCAACCCATAACCTTCTATGGCACTAGAGCTCCATGACTCTGAACTAGCAACGTAAAATGCTTTGCCCTCAGGCAGAGTTTGTTTGCTTCCACCCACTCCTCTGGCCAGCCTGGTGAGGAGTAGTCTAGCCCTCAAGAACTTGCCTGAGTATGCCCTTGATGGGAATTGGGGTACTGAGGTTGCACGTTCATGCCCTGACCAAGATGGTTGGAGGGCCCTGAACCAGTCCTGTAAACTTTTCTAGTCTGCAATAATGTATTTACTCCAATCATGGTCCCTTTCCCATTTCTGTAGTCACATTTCCAACTGTGATGGTCTGATCTGCTGGCAACTTGACTTTTAAAGGGGCTTCCTTTGTTTTCCATGTGACCGAGCTGTTGTGAATCCTTCAGTCCCCATTATGGCCTCATGCTTACGGTCTCCCTCAACCAGATGATTTGTTTTTTCTGGACTTTGTCCCATTCAAGATTTAACAAGGGGGTCTCTGTAAATTATATTTGAACTTCGAGTCTTCTCCCTGATCTAAAACAATGCACACAAAAATATATACCAATTCGATCATTTCTACATGTACAATTTGCTAACATTCATTATATTTCTGAAATTATGTAGCCATTCTCACTGTCCTTTTCCAATTCCAAATTTCCATCACACACATAAGCTCACTGCCCCTTAAACTTTTCACCTAACCTTCCAAGTTCCTGTGTCAATCTGATCACAGACAGATTATTCTTTAAAAGAGCACAATGTCTAAAGCAGATCTTCTTCACTGATTCAGCTTTTGGTTGGCTTTAAAAAGACTTTACAAAAATCAAATCTGCTGCTATCAAGTTAATGCTGACTCATAGTGAATACCCCCTATGGGCTTCTGAGACTGTAACTGTTTACAGGAGTAGAAAGGCCCACCTTTCTCCTGCAGAGCGGCTGGTAGTTTCAAACTGCTGAGCTTGTGGATCGCAGCCCATCATGAGTGCCCAGCAAAGAGCACACAGAGAAACTGAGCCCCACATCCTTAAGCCACATGAGCCATGGAGTCGGGCAGAGTTGAGATGCAGTCCTCCCCAAAGCCTTCAGAAACAACAAGAAGCCTTCAGAGACATCAAGAAGGATCACTAACTCTTTTGGTAGCCAAAAGAACGATCAGCCCCATAGTCAAGAGGCAGGACAAGTATCAGTGGCTCTGGCCAGACTGGAGGGGCTCACTCAAGGCGATTCCAGGCCAGGGCCAGGTACCTGTGTCTGGCTTCGAGTACTCCAGGCACAGAATCTCTGACTCATGGGCCTCCACCTTCAGCATTTCACTCAGGAACTGCAATTCGTGGACCCTGCAAAATGAGAAGAGAGGAGAGGCCGTTCAGTGCCAGGCAGCGGGGGGAAAGAATCATCACCCACCCCCTTCCACCTTTTCTTCTCCATCAAGAGCTGTTTTACTTTACCTTTTGGGTTGAACCTTTAGAAAAATGAGTCAAGATATGTCACATTCAACTCTCTCACCTGGTCTCCCTTCGTATTAATGTTTTATGCACTACAGTACACAGTGATAAGGACCACGGAGGTCACACTGGTACAACATTATTAGACTTTATTTAAATGTCACCAGCGGGGGTTGCTCTGAGTTGGAATCAACCCAATGCCAATGAGTTTGTTTGTTTATCCCACGAATGTACTTCTTCTGCTCCAGGATCCCAGGAGCCCCCACGGCACATGGGTGTCATCTGTCCCAGTCTAGAACGGCTTTCAGTCTTTGCTTGTCTTTCCTACCCTGACACCTGGGAGAGTGTGATAAGTTACTCTGGCAGGTGTACCTCAAATGAAGGTTGCCTGATGTTTCCTCATGACTATCCTAAGTTCCTTATACATTTGGGTCAAGAATACCAGACACAATGCTAGGAGGAGGCTGCATGGAAAAACAGAACTAAAAGAAACTTTCCATCAACGTTGGTTGTTGTTGTTCAACATTTTATTGGGAGTTCTTAAGAGTCATAACATTTTCTGGGAACATTTTGAAACCTCTCAGTGTACCCTCTCACCAGATTCATGCTGCTGCCACGGGATGTTAACCTTAATGACTTGGCTAAGGGTGGGTTTTGCCGTTTCTTCATTGTCAAGTTAGTATCTTTCCCTTGGAGATAATAAATTTTGTCCCCAACCCTTTTCAGCTAAACCCTCCTGAACCTCTGTCCTTGGGGGCCTAAAGTTCCCCCATCCTGTCCCCTGGAGGCAACGGCTTGTCCCATAGCAAGCAAGTCTTAATGATTAGCTCTTGTCTTTAACAAGTAAAGGAATATACATTAACCAAGCACCTAGTAAGTACTAGGCATTCTAAATCTCCCACTTACATTGTCTCCTGTTCGTAAAAATCAAATGCATCAGGTATGTCATTTCACAATTGCAGAAACTAAGGTTTGGTCAAGTTCAGGAACATGTCCAAAGAGGCCAAGCTAAGACTGCACAGGGGCATACTGAAAAACGTCTGAGATGAGTCAGCACTAAAATCCCCTCCCATCCTCAGAGCCAATTAACAGATACGAAGGGACCCAGGGGCACAGCTTGGGGAGCAAGGGTGCTGGAGGAAACAAATTCCACACTTGAGGAACCCCAGCTCCTAATGGTAGGCCAGGAAACACGGTCAGTCTCAGCAGACCTGGCCCACGTACCTCTACACTCCAGACGCAGGAGGAATGATACAGAGCTGAATACACCTTGCCCACTTTCTTGGGGCCCTTCACACCCCAGACATAAGTACTATGGTCATTGTACACACAAGACAGCCACGGATTTGCAGGATCAAAGGTCAAGGTGATGGTGTCCCGATACTTCGCATTGGCCACTCCAGCGAAAAGGCGACTGAGGAAAGAGGGGGTCAGGGTGTCCAGGGCAGACAGGGCAAACTGGTGAGTTAGCGCTAATGCAAAGGGGCACTAAAGGGAGGAGCAGCAGGTTGGCCAGCAGTCACTGGAGAAAGAACGCAGCGGCTGGCCTGGCATTCCTTGCCATGGGGCTCTGCAAAAGAACACAAGCTATTTCATAGCCCCCAACATCAGGCGGGGACAGTGTGTGGCCGTGATGCAGCCAAGCAGATGTCAGGCCCTTCTAGACTCACGTCAGAGGAAAAGGAAGGGCACTGTGCAAACCAGTCATGGTCATATATCATTTCCTGCCATTTGCAGATTTAGCCCACTCCTTCCCTGAATGAGAAATTAATATACCCAACTGCAGAACTGCCCCGCTTCCTGGCAGCACTGAAACCAGAGCAAAACTTCACTTCCTGCAATCACCCAACCCAAGGCCCGAGGCTACAATAAGACCCTCCTACCTTAACTGCTACCCAGGACCACCCTGAGGGAGAAAGGCCTGCTCCTTCAGGTTTCCAGCCTCTCTCAGAAACCCTAAGGAACTGCCCGTCTGTCCTAGCTGTGGTGTTTACAGGACAATGCATTACCACACTGCAGACTCAGATTACCACGGTTGCCCACAGTGAGCAACAAATGCTAAAAGACCCACCTGTGCTTGACTGCAAGGGTCTTCCCAGAGGTCTATGTGTGCCCTCCTCTCCTTGCAGCATGCCAGGGACGGCCTGGCACAGAGTGGGGCTCTGACAGGACTCAGGGGCCCACCCACACCGCTCACCTGGCCTCTGTGATGCTGGCAATGTCTGTGCCCAGGGCATGGGGCCGGGGCAGTGTGCTGAGGAAGTGCAGGTTGAAGGGGTTGAAAAGGCACACGGTGCCGTCAGCACAGCCGCAGAAGATGTAGTCCTGGCTCACCGAGATGCAGTGGGCCACTGTGGTCTGTGAGCACAGAAGCCACAGTCAGCAAGGGCGTCTGTCCACTCCTTCACCGGACACCTCAACAGCCATGAGCCAAGAGGCAAGGACAAGCGCAAGGCAGGCCAGCTGCCCTGGGCAGAGCCCCTCAATGCCCCTCCCTCCAACAGCAGCTGGCCAGAGGGCCCACAGCCCCCTGCAATTAGGGGGAAGGAGTCAGCAAGCCTTATAAGGCACCTGAGGTTTGGGCAAAGACACACCCAGAAAAGGCCGGCCCAGAGAAAGGCAGCAGAGGCAGCGGACAGGGCCAGCACACTTACTGTGATGCTGTCTGTGTGCTGAGCAGAAGAGGAAAGCAGAGGAAGAGGCAGAGACAGAGAGGGCGAGCAAGCAGAGAGGTTCCCAAACACATTCCTCCGCCTGGGGCCTCCCCCAGCGTGCATGCAGACTCAGGTGCCCTGGAGCCCGGAGGTGACAGACGGGAGGGTGCCGACAAAGCATTCACTTACACTCAGCTCCACCCACTTGTCCAACAGTCTCCGGGTCACTGAACTCGCACAGCTGCCCAGAGGATGTGATACAGAAGGTGCTGTCAGTCTTCTTCCCGCAGCCACAGTCTACATCAGTGAACAGGTTGTTCCGCAGGTTCCCCCAGCAGCCCAGAGCGGCCCAGCAGGGGTACAGTGGCATTCACCTGTGGAGACCCACCACAGGTGCCACCCACACACCCTGCAGGCTACCCCCTGGAAAGCAGGCCCTGGGGAGGGAGGGAGAAGGCTTCCCTTGCATATTGACATAGCACCTGGCCCAGCTGAGACTTCCAAGGGGCTTTTGAGCATGCAGAAGGGGGCGCAGGTGGAACATATCTGGGCAGACCCCACCCTAGTGGCTACTTGCTGCCTCACCTTTGAGGTCTTGCTGTCATCGAGGTACCAGAACTTGATGTGCCGGTTGCCTGCAGTGACAAAGTAGCTGCAGTCCTCAGAGAAGGATACTGCTGTCACCTGACTGGACACCTTGTTGGAAGCCACTACAATGTTTTTCTGGAGAGAAAGTCAAGGGAAATCAAGGCTCTGCTTCTAGGAGCTGAGGGAAAAGAAACTTACACACTGAAGGTTAGACAAGCTGTGAACTTGACCTCTCCTTCTGCCCCTTCTTCAGCATCCTAGATACCCAGTTGCTCCTTTCTGCTCAGAGTTCTCTAGAAAGGGACTGAGGCCAGCAGGCGGAAGTAAAGGCCACCGGTCAGCAGTTTCTTGGCTCCCCTCCCGGCCCCGCCTGTCCTGAGGCCAGCAGCCCACTCACCTTCCAGGCCCAGACATTGACGATCATGTCATGCTGGTAGCCCACTGAGACAATGTACTTGGCACTGGATGAGAAGGCCACACATGCCATGCCATACTTATGCTCCTGAAGCTCCGCCACCAGGCTGCGCTCCGACACGTCCCATACCCGCACAGCAGGCATGTGTCCACTCTGCAGGGACCGAAGACCCCGAAGTAAAGGCCAGAGGCTATCAAAAGAGATAGTGTCTGGGGTCTTAAAGGCTTGAAGGTGAGCAAACGGCCATCTGGCTCAGAAGCAAAAATGCCCACATGGAATAAGCACACCAGCCTGTGCGATCACAAGGTGCCAAAGGGACCAGGTATAAGGCATTATGCACAATATATATATATATATATATGGTATAAGGCATTATGTGGGGTCCCGTGGTGCTGACCCACACGGCGTCACCGTGAGTTGGAATGGACTCCTTAGAAACGGGTTTAGTAAGCAGCACAAAGAGGAAACTCCTTGGTGAACTGGAGGACACGGTAGCTGAAACCATGGGCTCCAACATACTACCCCTGAGGCTGGCAAAGGACTGGGCAGTGCTGCCTTGTGTTGCAAAGAAGGTCCCTGTGATGTCAGAATGACTGGACAGCACTAACAACAACAAAGGATGTCAGGCCCCTTCACTTCCCCAGACCACTGACCAGGTTCAAAGACCCGCATGCGAGTATAGTTTCACAGTTAGACGTGTTTAGAAAAAATAACGTTTGCAAAAGTAAAATCTTGGTTTACATTTTACAGAGCATGCACAATTAGTAGAACTCTTAAGGTCCACCGGAACCTGTTTAGGGTCCCCTCCACTTGCTCACCACCGATAAGTCGATTCTGACTCATATTGATCCTACAGGAGAGGTTAAAATTTCCCCTGTGGGTATTTCTGAAACTGTAGCTCCTTATGGGAATAGAAAGCCTCCTCTTTCTCTGCCGCTGGTGGGTTCAAACTGCCAACCTTGTCTTTAGCAGCTCAGGACTGACTTGTATCTCTATGAAACCAAAATCTACCTCACTGCCAGGGAGGTGATGCTGACTCATAGTGACCCTATGAGGCAGAGTAGATCTGTCCCTGTGAGTTTCTGAGACTGTAACTCTTTATAGGAGTAGACAGACTCTTCTTCCCACGGAGTGGCTGGTGGTTTCAAAGTGCTGACTTTGGTGTTAGCAGCCCAACATGCAAACACTATGCCACCAAAGCTACTTTTGTACCCCTATAAGTAGATAAATATTTCTCTTATATCTGTGTTTCAACCAAAGGCATGGCTATAAAGGAAAAAAGGCCATGAGTGTCAAGAATGATTTGAAAATGTGGAGTTCTTTTGGGAAAGGATATATATATACTTGTGTAAATAAATAGAATTCTGACGGCAAGAGTGGTCAGGAGTTGGACTGTTAATCTCAAGGTCAGCAGTTTGAATGACCAACCGCTCCTCTGGAGAAAGAGGAGATTTTCTACTCCTCTAAAGAATCACAGTCTCAGAAACCCACGGGGGCCATTTTACTCAGTCCCATGGGCCTGTGAGTTGGAATGGACTTGATGGCAGTGAGGGCATGTAAATATGCAAACACCCACCTCGGACTTAGGATTTGACCTGCTCCCTCAGCGCCGTGAGCATCTGCAGCCATGGACTTGGCCTTCTGTGAAGAACCCATTAGTGCACCACCACAAAGAGAATGAGTTTCCTCTGTGTCAGTCCATTACCCTGCCAACGTTCAGGATGGAGCCAACACCCTTGGTCTCCCAGAGAAATTGGCTCAACATACCCCTGATGTGGTTGCATGACATAGGACACTCATGCAATGCACTGCATGTGCTCTATTTAATGCACTATCACCAACAAGTCTACATGGGTGGTAACTCTGAAAACCTTGCCCAAACAGCTGGCTTCACCAAAGTATATGGAGTCATGTGGAGTCGTCGACCAGTTCGACCCTGCACTGGCTGTACGTTGGCATTGCCAAGGGGGCTTTCTCACTGACCGTGACCTGAATCCTGCTTCCACTAAGTCTTGTTTCATTGGTCCAAGTGCCTGCTAGGAAACCTAGATAGTCCAAGAGCCCGCTAGTTAGCCTACATAGTCCAAGGGCCCGCTAGTTAACCTACATAGTCCAAGGTCTGCTAGTTAACCTAGATAGTCAAAGTGCCCGCTAGGTAACCTAGACAGTCCAAGTGCCCGTTAGGTTACCTACATAGTCCAAGTGACCGTTCGTTAACCTAGATAGTCCAAGTTTGTTGGCCTTTAAGAGTGTTTTCCAGTCCAGTCTGGTGGTGTACCAAGTACTGGCCCCAAAGTCATCCTTTGGCATTCCCTGGGGACCTTGATGCTTCGTTTTCTTGCTCTTCTGCTGTACCCCCTTAGTGTTATGCCTCGGTGTGGCAGGATTAGTTCGGGCGCATTTCCCACACTGTGTCTTCAGTGTTGTCCCCTCTAAGGCTATGGGTCTTTGAGGGGTGTCTTGTCTCATCGTGGGGCTGGCCATGTGGTCTTCTATGTGGACTGGATTCTCTGAGTGGGAACATCATCCTCAAGTCCTGGTGTGCCAGGATGTGCTCCACACTCCCCTCCTCCCCCTTCATCTGCTCCATGTGCTCCGATCAGATATGTCCCTCTCTCAGAGCTGCAGATTCACTGCCACCTTCTGAAATAAAATATTTGGCATGGGAAGGGGAGTTGGGTGGGAGGATCTGCTCAGATCATTTGATGGTTCAGGATAGATTGACTGTTCGGCTGGGGACAGGTATGTGGGGCTTAGGGCTCTGGCTCCCAACACTGGTTGTGAATATGTCTTTGTTGTTAACCAGTTGTGTGCCTGTGGGTCAACACCTGTGTCTTTTTGAGTGAGTTTTCTCATCTGCATAGTAAAGGTAATCCATTATCCAGACTCCCATGTCACCAATTGATTGAGAGGCACTAACCAGAGCCTGATTGAAATAGTGTGTACCTGTCAGGCGTGTTCTAAAAACACCTTAAAAGTCGTAAAAACACTATAAATGCCTTAAAAACCCTAAAACGTCTAAAATATTTCTAAAATGCTAAGACCACCCCTAAAGACTCTCTAAAACATCTTAAGACCATTAAATACATGGTAAAAGCCTTTCTAAAACACCCTAATGCACCATAAGTCTTAAAAAAAAACTCCTTACGTCCCAAAAACATAATAAATGCCCTAATATTATGCAAATGCCTTAAAACGCAAAATAAAGAACACGTGAAGCCCTAAAAACACGCTAAAAGTCTTTTAAAACCCCAAGAACATCCCTACAAAGCAACCCGAAGCACTATAAAACCCTGTAAAAGTCCAACAACCTAATAGACATGAATTCACCATGAAAGCAAAAATAATCCAACAAAACCCTAAAGCCCTGAAAACCAAAACCTAATCCCCCCAAACACTCTAAGGCCTTAAGAAGCACCCTAAAATTTTAACAAAACACTAAAAGCCATAAAAACACATATAAGCCTAATAAACACCCTTAAACACTAAAATCACCCTAAAAGCCTTAAAATGTCTGAAAAGCCATAATATTCCCTAAAATTCAAATAACACTCTGAAGCCACAAATAACACACTAAATGCCTCCCAAAACATGTGGAACTTCCAAATCATATCCCTAGAAGATTCCCAAACCATGAACTTCCAAAACCACATAAATGCCCTGAAGACAACATGAAAGCCCCAACAAAACATAAAATGCTGGGGAAAAACACATAAAATATTTTAAAATACCCTAAAATCTCTAAGAAACCCTGTAAGATCACTAAAAACACCCCTACCTGCTAAAAAATACCTATACACTCCAAAAAATCACCCCTAAATCCCTTAAAAACTCCCTTAAACCTTATAAAACACCCTTAAAGCCCAAACCACCCTAATGCGCAAAAAAATTAAATGACCCCAAATGACCTTAAAGCCCTAAAAATCACATGCCACAAAAAAATCCTAAATGACCCCAAAATTCCAACTCAAAGCCAGCCTACAAGTCTTTTATGAGAACAGTTTTATCTTTCTACCAAGGAGAAGTTTGTAGGTTCAACCCCTGACCTATGCCCTTACCATATGAAGTTAGTAATCAGTGTTTTTGCAATTCTTTGAAGAAAGATGAGGGTAATTTTATCAGGAGTGAATTAAACTTGTCTAGTGCCTTGAGTAGAACTGATAACTGTACTACATTGAGTCGTCTGGTCAAGGAGCATGGGATATTATCCCATTTGCTGAGGTCACTCTTGATTTCTTGTAATTTCTGTAGTTTTCCTCATATAAATCTGTTGTTTTTTTATTCAAGTATAGATATAGATATTTTCATTTACGCTTGGCTATTGTAAATGGTACTACCTGAAAATGTGTATTTCATTAATTATTATTTCTTCATCTATTTCTTAATCCTTCGAAATATTATCAGTTTGTTGTGGTAGATAAACATTAGGACTTTGCATAACTTAGAAATATTACATTTCACAGAAAAATCATATTAATTATAATGTCGACAGAGCTGTAAAAGGAATGTTGCCCTGAATATCTTCAGATATGACAGCTGTTTCATTGAGAAATTAAGCCAGACAGACACAATGTGATGTAAATTTTGTTATTTTCATGTGGGTTCCTTCACTCTTCCAAAAAAATTAGTTTCATGAGCCCCTTGGGGAATGAGTTTGAGTTCAGATCAGATGTCTATTTATATATTTGAGTCCTGAAGCCCATTTGATGGACTGTTCTGTTGCTTCCAAAGTAGTCAGTCACTTCCCCACCAATTAGAGAATTTGTCCGAAGCAAAAGTAAAAGTGTGGCGTACGACATTTGACTGCACACCATCTAAAATCACACTCTCATTTGGTGTTGGCAGTTTTACTTGTATTTCAATTGTAAACTACACTTCAGAGTTCAGGCTAGTGAAAACGTTTCAGTGGAAAAAATTTGCACACAACTACGTGCAGTTTGTGATTCTGTTGTTCCCAAGCAAGGCTATGAGGACAAAGATGCACAAGCATGGGGGGCACTGCAGACAATGTGTGAAAGTTTCCAGGAGCTCAGGGGTGGACAGCGGCTGCTAATTCTCCCGTGCTGGCAGTGAGCTATGTGGGAGGGCTTTGTGTGAGGTCCCTGTGGGGTCTCTGAGAAGTCTCCATAAAGGATGCTGAGAACTTCATATGAAGTCTCTGTGCGAGGCCTCTGAGTCTCTCTGGAAGTCTCCAAGGAAGTATGTGTGTGAGGTTTCTCTCTCGGGTATGTGTGAGTGTCCTTGTGAGATGTCTGCTGAATTGTGGGGGGTGGGGGGCAGTTGTTTCGCTGAGGTCTCTGCAGGTCTGAGTGGGCTTCCCTTTGTTTGACCTCACAGCACCATATAAGAGGACCTGGTGGCAGGGGAAAGGGAAGGGGCTTGGTCCATGCACCCCTTGCTGTTCTTTCAGGGTCTTCTCTCCATCTCCGTGCACTTACCTAGCACGAACGGTAGGGTTCAGCAGCGGGTAGTCCGGTGTCCAGCTCTTCACTCTCTCTAGGAACACACCCAAGCTACCTGCTACCCAAGAGGCCCCAGATCCAGGCTCTGCAGATCCAGAATCTGATTTTTTACTGCCACAGTCACTCCAGAGGCTGCCTTGGCACAATCAGGACTCCAGAAACAACATCATGCTGCTGTACCAGCAGTCTCTGGGGCCTATGTCCACTTCCCTCCTCCACCATTGGTGTCAGTCCCCACCCACCCCACACACACACTTGGTGTCCTGACTGAGGCATGGAGGTCAAGGCTCAGTGGATGTCTTCCTCGCCATCCTTTACTGTTTAGTTCAGTAAACAGTAAACCCTGGCCCACCAGGGGTGTTCTTTTAAGCACATGAGAATTTACTCTAGCGGATCAACTAATCATATTTTGGGGGGCCCTCCTGCCTCCTTCTATAATCTGGTGCCCAGGAAATAAAACCCTGTGTTAGAAGCACAGAGGAAACACTGACCACTATTGAACTGGTTTCCCTTATCAAGACAGGTGATGTCTAATCTCCATGCACATCCTGATTTCCCAGGAGTCTCTAGGGGAAGGGAAGGCTGCTCCCAGTTGTGACTTTCTTTGCAGCACTCAATCCTTAGAAGCCACTCTCTCCGGAGAACATTCCTAGAGCACGTGCACGCGTGTGTGTGTGTGTGTGTGTGTGCGTGTGTGTGAAGATCACCAGCCTGGGGTCATGTTTCCTGAGAACATTCCTAGAGTGTGCGCGTGAGTGTGTGTGTGAAAACCACCAGCCTGGGATCATGTTTCCTGAGAACATTCCTAGAGCGTGTGTGTGTGTGTGCGTGTGTGTGCGTGTGTGTGTGTGTGTATGTGAAGACCACCAGCCTGGGGTCATGTTTGCTGAGAACATTCCTAGAGCATGTATGTGTGTGTGTGCGCACGCGTGTGTGTGCATGTGAAGACCACCAGCCTGGGGTCATGTTTCGTGAGAACATTCCTAGAGCGCGGACGCGTGTGTGTATGCATGTGTGAAGCCCAAAAGCCTGGGGTCATGTTTCCTGAGTCCTGGCACCCTGTTATTGACTCATCCCCACTCTACCCCACCCTGGCTATCAACTCATCCTTCCCCCAGTCAGGAGATGGAAATCAAGTAAAATAACAGTTTGTCGCCCCACTAAAGATAGTATTGAGAAAGTAAGTAACCTTCCCTGCTTGAAAGCTGTGCCTTTGCTATACAACCCAGTGCTCTCTGTAGGAGATAAAGTTCTGCTGTGGGGGCAGCTAGCTAAAGCTGGGGTGAAGCACCTGGCCGATTCCCCTTTGTAAGCCTGTGTTAGCTCCGCTTGTGTCTTGCATCATTTCTGGGGATCCTCATGCTCTTTGGCCCCCTTTGCTACGTCCAACGCTTCATATTCTTCTTCACTGTATCCTTCCCTACCCTGTGTCCATGGTGCCTAACCATTAGTGGTTATTACACAGACGCTCATCCTGTACCACTCAGCCTAAGCTGTTGCTCCTTCTCCGGGTTTATATACAGAGGAAGGCATGTGAGCTGTGAACCGGATTTTCCCTTGGTGCAGTGGGTGAGCAGAGTCCCCCGCTGGCAGCCTCCCTAGCAGTTCCCACCCACATGTGTCAGACCTGGGACTTCCATCCTGGAGGCTACCCTAGGCTGGGAGAGAGGCAAAGGTAGCAAAATATGTCATTTCACATTTTGTGACAGGTGTATTGAGGCGGAACCTCCATGCCAAACTTGGCAGCCTTCATCAAATGCACATGTGGGACTTAGACAGGCCGCCACATGTCTCATGCCTGCTTGGTACCATGAGACGCTACTTTGGTCTAAACCTCTTCTGGAGCCTGCGATGGAATTTCTTGGCTGGATTGCGCCTCTCAAAACCTATCAACTGCAGCCACATAACGTTGAAGACAAAGTAATGGCACCAGGGAACATTCTTCACTGTGTTGGGACCTTCTGAGGTTTTCACAGTAGGGGTGTTACCATAAATCATAAGAGGTGCAAAATGAAGAACTTGGGATGGAAGTGGGTGGGAAACACTGCTGAAAACCTCCTCCAGAGCCCTGCCCTTTGAGAAGTCAAAGCTAGCACTCAGAGAAGGAGACGCAGTATCTAACATAGTTAAAGGTATATTATGCCAACCTCGTCAATGAACTCATGTGGGGTTAATTGAAGGGCAGGGAGATCAATGGCTCTGTGAGCCTAGCCTTTCTGGTCTCTTGCTCTCTGATAGTGCCACCAGGGTGGATATGCATTTGTTAGGTCCCTAAAGCAGCTGGAAAGACTCATTTCCTGGGAGATCCCTGAGGAGAAGCCGCATGGACCTACCCTGTTGCAGCCCTGGTTTCTGCAGCAGCCTCATGGAGAACCTGCCAGCGCACGGACTACAATTTCCTCCTGCAGTCATTGTCTCCCCGTGTGTTTTTGGATTGTGAGGAGGACTTTGTAGATTGGTGTCAGACACATGGGATACTATTGGACTGGTGGTCTTAGATTGAACTGGGTTGGGATGCTTTTCAATGTTCACTTAACCTTTATATAAAACTCATAAAATATGAGTGTATGAATTTTGTTTCTCTAGTCTACACAGACTAACACACATGACACCCCCTCTAGATCCCGCCATGCAGCACAGAAGTCACACTTTAATGTAGGAGGGGGAAAATCTCTATTATGGAACAATGAATATCATGGCTGAGAGAAGCCATTAGCCTGTGCAGAACAGGCTAAAGTGGCTGGCATGGATACTTTCCTACTAATCAGAGCAGAAGAAGCGTCTTCTAATTTGCCAGATAAGACATATTCTCGAAGACAGTGACGTGGGCAGTGGTAAGGGTAACTGGAGTAAGCCCACCTCCTCCGCCTCTGCTGCTGCAAGCTGACTGGGCACACAAACACCCTGGGGGGCAATGGCTGAGTGTGGCTTCTGACACTGAATCCCCTGAACGGACAGAAATTTGTGAATACATCCCTGATACAGGTGCTCGTGGTGGGAAGGCTCTGGCAGTCAGGTATCGCCTGGTGGAGGCAGGGTCTCACACTTGCCACTCTCCTGTGTTCTACAAAGAGAGGAGCCCTGCAGCTGGAGGAACATCCATTAACTGAGGCCTGCGTTTCTTTTCGTGGACATAACGTTGACGCAAGATACTCCTGATGACAGCCTGGTGTCCCCTCTAGGACTTGGCCAACATCTGTCGTGAGCACCTGAGCCTCCGTGACCTTGTTAGGAGACACTGGTTGTCTTTGAAGGGGCCCAAGGCTGTGACCACAGGGTAATACGGGCTTTCCTTTTTGCAAAGGATCACCGTGTCCTGTAGATTTTTTGCTGGAGCAAATCCACTGGACAAAGTGCTTCCTCCATTTTTTGCAGTGGCCCTCAGCAGGAAGCTGTCCCTTCTCTGGTGGGAGCTGTGAGGACTTGATCTCAAGGCACTCAGCCAATGCCTTGTCTTGCACAGGCTGGCTTAACCCACAGACTTGGGAGATGCCTCTTCCCGCTAATCCTTTTCCATGCTCTTCTGGATTGGGCCATTTATGAGTCTCCCTCTTGTCAGTGGGAACAGCATCCTTCCTTCTCCTTGTCGAGGGGTCCTGAAGGTTGGGGCTTTTGAGCTTCTGCTGCCCCATGTAACTTGCTCTAGCCACCACGAAGCCACTTGGCCCTTGACATATTGGCTTATCCCCAGTGAACAAATGCTGGGGGCGGCAATGGACCACCTGAGAAGGCAAAACATTGGTGGCAGTGAGCACATCAGTGGTGCAGTCCTGAAGGAGCCCGTCAACAGGACAGCATGGAGAACCACCCTCTGCCTCTACCTCCACCTGGAGCTTAATCTCACTGCACACTCGTGCTGTAAGGCTTGGCTTTTCAGGAACTGGAGCACACTTTCCAGGTAGCAGGAAACTTTTACTACATCCTAGAGCCTCGAAGCACCCCCGGTCCACATGATTGGTTTGAGATTTTGCCAGCACACTGGTTTTGAAAGTGTCTCTATCGTCTAGCTCTATTGAAGAGGACTTCTTGACCACCACCAACCCTGTCTCTTTGGCTCTTGAAGATGGACATTCAGAGTTCACTTCCAATCTGGGGCCTCCTGGGGCACAACTAGCACCCTCTTTCCTTGACCCCTTGCTGGTCAGTACTGGATTTGAGGTTTGCTCTAGGCTCTCTCTCTGGACACTTTCATTCTGGAAGGTTCTGCCAAGGATACTGGGCATGAAGGCTGGAAACGGCTGCCTGAGGGCCAATGAGCATCCACTGTCATTATCAAGTGGGGGGTAGGCTGGGGTTCCCTGAACAGGCTCCTCTGTAGGGGAGCAATCAGCAAAAGGACTCTCCAGGGTAGGGCTTGATTTCTTTGGGGTCACTCTCTCTCCCCAGTCTGCCTGACAGGGTTCTCCCAGGACCTTGACAGCCTCAGTTACTGGGTTAGTTGAAGACTTAGGGGTGGCTAAGCAGGTGGACTGTGGAAAGGACATTGCGTTGTCTTTTCTTGTCCTACAGAGGTTTGTGGGCTCAAGGACTTTGAGGGGCATGCACCACCTCTGCCTCATTTGGAGCCTTACGATATGCGAGTCCAGCACCTGTTGAGTGCCCGGGCTGAGAAAGGAAAGGCTCTGCGTTGTGTTCAGGAGATCTTCCAGCTCTCCCCAGGAGGCCACATTGACAACATGTGGGTGGGTCAGGGAAATAGACAGAGCATGCGTGGTCGCAAGACATGAACGGCAAACAATGCCAGGGATCTGATCCTTTCTAATCTGCTCCACCTTCCTGCACATGTGGACATTCAGGGTGTTTTCCAGTAGGATTTTGTTTGGAACCCTTAGGGTGTAAGTTCCTGCGTTAATCCCCTTGTGTATCCTCAAATCACTTAACTCCTTTGAGTCGGCTCCCGGAGTTCCTTTTGGGCAGTAGTTTCCTGATCCATTGATAGATAGATTACATTTGGATATTTTCCTCAAGTAATTCCCTTGTCCATTGACCGAGTTGTTCCTCAGCTGGACACCGGCTCTGCAGCACGCAAGCGATGGTCCAGGGTGTGTGCATCTTCCTGGGGACACCGTCTTCATTACATTCTTCCCCTGCTTGTCTCCAGGTGTGGAGCAGGAGCATTCGGGCTGCTTCATATCCAGACAAGTCCCTGGCCATTTTTCCTGAGGCTGCTTTAGTGTCAGAGACTCAAGAGTCCCATTGCCGAGGGGCCCCTGCAATTGAGGGAAGTTCTCTTGGCGGTGGAGCTCCGATTGCTTCAAGCAGCCAGGAAGCTTGGGGTCTGTCTTTGGGGTCTGGACCTTCTGATTGTCCTGGGGATGAGTGGGGTTGCGAAGACAAAAAGCTTCCTGGGGTCGTGGCATCATAAAGGGTAAAGAACTTTCACTTTCCTGTTGTTTCTTTAAAAAACGGCTTTCCAGCTGTTGAAGTTAATTTGGAATGCGTGATTGGGACTTAGTGTGGACGGTAAGACAGGATTCATCACAGGGACTCTTGTGAGGAGGAGGAAAAGGTACTGCGAGTGGGCCACGGGGCTGTGGACCGGGCGGAGTCAGGACTGTAGCCGGCGGTGGGGCCTGGGCTTGGCATGCAGTTGGAAGTAAAAGTTGGAATCGGCCTTCAGTGTAGGGCAAGGAGTGACGTTGCAACAAGAGTGGGTACTCTTTAGCTTGCATTTGAGCTGGTAAGGTATTAGGAATTTCATTAAATAAGACAGTGGGAAACTGTAGGGTGGATCCAGAGACCCTGAGAGCAGCTGCCAGAGACTCGCTGTGCAGAAAAGGTAGACCCCAGAAAAACTCACTGAATTTTTGTGGAAAATGCTTCTGAGGGCTGGGTATCTGCTCTGCTTTGATGCTGGCATTCCAGAAGGGCTGGGGAGGTGCAGTGATCTGCTCCCCATCGAGTGCCTTCAACATATTTAAGGCCTGCAGATGGTATTCTGATACACCCTTTCCTTTTTCTTCCCAAATATTCCATTTCTCTGCCTTTGTGATTTCTATTTCCAGCAGCTTGTGGACATTGGGGTTGAGCAAGGTGGGCCTCCCTACTTCCCCCTGCCTCTTTGTGGGTCCTTCCCGAAAGGTGTCTTCTTGGGGGTGCCAGGTAGAGTGCTCTTTCAGAGACCCAAAGTATTCCAAGGAGGGAAGCTGTAAGTTCTTGGCAGCTGCCCAACACTGGGGTGGGGAGGCAGTAGGGAGGCCTGTGGGATGCTGACTTGTGATGGCTGCCATGGCAGGTGTGGAGCAGCGGTTGTGTGGAGATGGGCTCTGCCTGGGCCTTGCCAACAAGTCATTCTGAGAATGAGTCCCTGTGGGGTGCGGGGCTGGTGAGTCCCAGAGAGTGCTTGGAGGCTGCAGGTAGGCCTTTGAATCCGGGGGTTTGGCACTGGGTGAGGGAAGAGCCAGTGGTGTGGGTGAAAGACTGTCAGGTTCACGGGAATGTGCGCAGTCTGGTGATTGACTCAAGGCGGGTAAGACATGAGAAGTTGAGATGCACATCTGGGCCCGTGGAAGGGTGGAGTTCTGAGACCTAGGTGTCCAGAATGGATGAGCCACAGAACCGTGTGGGGCGCGCGTACCGACATGGACTTCAGCCGTACCTCTATTTCGCCAGCTACCAGAGAGGGCTTGAGCTTTCTGTTGACCAAAGCTGCCAGTGTCAAGTGGGTTTCCCAAGTGGCTGCAGGAGACAGAAGGACCAGATTACAGCCAGGACTGAAGGGGCAAGAGACCTAGCAGGCTAGCAAGGGTCGGTGCAAGCTCAGCCCCTCCCCAAGCCTTGATGGCCTGCTCTTCCTGCCCCACCCCACTGCCCGGGACTCCTGTCATTCTCTGCCCATCCCTGAAAGTGTCCCCCAAACCAGCGCATCCCAGCTGCTCTGCAGCCCGAGGCCACACAGGCACCCTGGTTGGAAGATGCACCCCGCGGTGAAGCAGGAAGGTTACTTACTTCTGCCTAAGACGCAAACGCAGGTTCTGAGCGCCATGTAGTTCTTGCAGGAAACTTCGGAAAACTGGAAATCAAGAGAACCGTTATGGTGCAGCCCTCCCAGAGGACCGAAAGGAATGTCACACGGGCTGTGCACTTAGGACGTTGGACTCTCCAGAGCTCAAGGTCAAACGATAGCTTACTCCCACGGGCAGGAGGTGCTTTGGCATTTCAAGGAGCATCGGTTTCCAATATTGTCTGTGGGGTCTCAGTGAGCAATCTGAACCTTGGCAAAGTTACACAGCTTATCGCTGTTACCCCTCAATGTTCCACCTCCAAATCCACCAGAATCTGCTCCTGACACCCCCACTGCTCCCTACTGGGTCCTACCTTGGCCAGCCTTCATCCCATCCTAGGCCCCTCCTGTACATCTGGGAAATATCTGGGTTCTGTTTCCATCCCCAGTATCCTTTTGTTCAGGATTATTACCTGAGAGAGACGGGCTGTTGCCACTGGCATCCTGCAGAGGAGGGGACAGGAGAGCTTACAGAGGTTGGTTGAATGGGCAGAACCTTACCTTTCAGAGCGTCACCTTTGTCCCTTGACCTGCTGCTTCTCCTTGTCTCCACCTGAGGCTGGGGCACAAGAGAGGAAGTCAGGCTGGAATCCAATCCTGCGTCTGTTCTTTGTGACAAACTGCAGGCATTTACTGGTGATTAGAAGAATGACAATCTCCATGGAATGACTAAAGCCCAGAAACCAGCTTCTGTGTGAGACCTAGAGTGCATTTCTTCCGTCAGCCTTCCTCTGCTCACGGAGAGCACACACTCTCAGCACTCAGTGTTCTGGTGGGAAAGATTTTGATTATGGAGGCTGAAGCTCTGGGCCAGCCCTTGACCACTTCCTCCCCGGGGTCAGCCATGCTTTCTCAATTAGCCCAGACAGAAAAGGAGCCTTGGCCCAGAGACTGGAGCTCAAGGAAAGAGACTGAGGACCCAGTGATGAGAGCTGCCCTTTGAAACGTCTAGTCATCTAGTCCTTAGCCACTGCGTCACTATATTGGGGATTTTTACCTATTGCCCTCTATAACAACTAGAGATGGGAGGTCTGAGATCTTCAAAGAGAAATATTTTTGAATGCTCATCTTACTGGCAAATGATTTACATATCATACGAGTCAATAGTTCAGTCGTTCAATCAGATCAAGGGCAATGGTACAATCAATGATTACCATATCCATTTTAGAACAACACCCCCCCCATGGTTAAATTGCCTTCAAAAGGAGTTGTGTAATCACAGTCAGGTCTAAAGCTCTCTGTCCCCTCTGGCCTCCTTCATTTTTTCGTCTTGAAATCAATCCCCCTTCACTCTCTAGCATCCCGATGGGGGAGTTCTCCACACTGCTGATCTCACAATCCCTCCCTCTACCATGAGATCTCTCCACCTGCAACTCTGTCAACCCTTGTGTCCATGATCATGATGCATCCACGCCTCCTGTGCTTCACAAACAGGGAAAGCCAACAGAAATAATGAAAATCAACATAAGCCGGCAAGGATAAAATGATACCAATGCAGTGAACAAAGTCCTAACAGTGAGTAAGGACGCACCAGCCCTCATCAACATTCCAAAGCCAGGGCTGATGGTCTCTTCTTTCTTGAGATTTCCCCTATCAGGAAATTAATTACGAAAGGAAAAATTTATAAAACAAGGAAAAATCAATCTCTCCTATGGCTGGGTTGAGAATTTCTTACCTTTATCCTTTTCCTGGGTGGTCGCACAGGTGGAGTATTTGGAAGGAAGGGGAGGACCAGGAAGAAGCAACCCACTCCATACAGGATGCCCAAGGTCAAAACAGTGAACCAGGTGGGGTATTGGTAGGTCAGCCAGGAAGCACTTTTCTGTTCCAGCAGAAAGAGAATCTCCTCCATCTTCTGGATACAGCGGTTGCACTCAGGCAACTGAGCACTCTGAGTCCCCTCTGGCTTCAAACCCACTTGCATCACAAACCTGGGCCCACATCACTAAAGGGTCACAGTGGGGTGGGAGGTGACAGCAGGACAACACATAATCCCTCCCTCTACCCTCCAGCTCATCACATCCCTCCCCTGCTCTGGTCTTCTCTCTCCCACTGCCTGCTCTGGGCCTCCAAAGTCACCAGCTGCGCCTGATGGAATGGAATCTTAGTGCAAGTTCTTATTCATTCCACCTCCCACCTAGGTATTACCTGCTTCCTTGGCAAGTTGCCTGAATCATGACCAATTTCATAGGCTTAGAATATCTGAAGTTGTCTCTGTCCTCAATGAAAACCTTCTCAAGTCATGGTTTTACTTTGTCTTATCCAAGATAGAGAACTTAGGTTTATGTAACATTTATTTAGCTTTATGAATGTTGGATGAAAAGCTTGGAATTTGACTTCTATGACCAGGAGAGTTATTCAAGAGCTGAGGTATATCTCTCCCAGGAGAGAGATCTAACAAATTTTCTGCCAAATGGTACATTTGGGGAGACAAGGAACACTTAAGCATTAATCATTCTTAACAGTGTCCCCTGCAAATCTTCCTTGTGTGTGACTACTGCCCATTTAGGGCTTGCTCTGGGAACACTTGATGGGGTAATAAGCCTTGCAACAATTCAGGCTCAAAGGGCAAGCATCTGGCTGAGCAAAATAAAGAGATAATATGGATTGAGTTGTGTCCTTACCACTAACACTTGAGATATTCCCCCAAAATTCGTTGGAACACTAACACTGAAGGCTATAATCTGATTTGGTTATGTGAGGGCTCTCTCTGGGAGAAATGTACCTCTGTCCTTGGCTTCACACAAGAACCAATTGACGCAGAAACCTAGTTTGTGATCCAAGTGACTTTATAAAGGATAGAAGAGGCAAATATGCTCGTGGGGGGTGGGGGCGGACTGGACAGCCCACGCACGCTGGGTTGCATGACAGCTGGTTTGAGGCCCCCACCCATACCCTGTTGGTAGGCATGGCTGACGGTACTGTTTGACCCCATTGACTGAATTAAGCCCACCTGGTCTAGATGGGGGCCCGCCCAGGTTGACCTGCTTCCTGTCACAAGGACCTAAATGTGTGCATCTTTCCAGCCTGAAGCAGCTTTCAACTGTCTGTGATGGGGAGGAGGTTTGGCATGCACAGCGACCACCCTCAGTTCTGCCTCTACTTACCTAACAGGTACACGGCATTTCTTTTCTGTTTTTTAAAACAACAACAAAAAAATCATTTGTAATCTTTCTATTCCAGCGGTGCTAGGAGCAAGGCAGAGGCAAAACCCAAGAACAGGGTTCTTCTCTGTTGAAGCGCGATAAACTCACGGGGAAGCAAACAAGCATCTTCATCCACGTGAAGTGAATCTGTGAATCAGCAGCTCCCAACTGACCAAAGCACGCACAGAGCAGCCCAGCATCAAGGTCCGTTTCTGTGCACTGCTCCCACTGTGAGGAAGAGCTTCATGTGCATTAAAAGGGAACTTTTGTAATATTTGAATTTTGAATAGTGGTTTTTGTCAGAAACTGGAAAAATCTCAAAGCCTGAAGAAACTCCTTTCTAGTACTGAACATTCAAGGGAGCCCGTAGAAGCCTGAAATGATTGCTAGGTGACCACCTGGATCTGCTTGTTGAGTGAAAGTGGCAGAATAGCAGCAATAGAGCAGTGGGTTCATTCTGACCACTGACACTCGTGGACCTGGTTTACAGGCAGTAGAGAAGAAGATGAGAGCAGGTTGACTGGTTTGAAGTCCATGACCTACTCTGAGGGGACTAGAGTTGTGGAGAATTGGTGATGGGGCCAAGGCCTAAAGGCAATGCGACCAATGGACACTGAGGTGAGGCCAAGAGAGGGAGCCCACATTGACTTGACCCGAACCCGACCAGATGAAGAGAAGAATGTTGAGCCTGTGCACTGGTATATACTGCTGCAGACTGTATAGACGATCTGTCCTGCTTTGACTTTCTTGTGGATGTGGACTTCACAAGGTTCCAACTGGCATGAAGACTCTTTATATTGAAGAATATGATGGTCTCCTCAGAGCACTGGGTTGATGGAAGTAGGCAGTAGAGAAACTGGATAGCCAAAATGGGCCAGATAAAGGCGTGAAGTGGCTAGCTTACAAGATTTCATAGATACTGGAATATATTCATAGAATTATAGGATTAATATGTGGGTGTACCTTACCTGCAATTGTTAAGCATAGGATATTTTTGTTTCATCACTTACAGAATATTATGTTTAAAGGAGGGTGGCACGGAGTGAAATGTATGCATTTTCATATTATACTGTTAGATACTGATATGATTCTATTATTGTTTTGAAATGATATACGGCTAAAGAATTTTGTGAAAATGTCAAATGGACAAGGGGTGGTCTGTTGTAGTTATACAATCTGGTGTCAATTTGGGACTTGAGAGGATTAAGAGTGAAGGGGTAGACTCTAGTCTCTCTATTGGGTTATGGCCAATGAGGCCTCTTTGTGGGCCTGGCCTTCCCGTCAGGGTTCTGGGAAATCTGGTATTTCCTCCTTGGAGGCAGCAGACTATCTTTCTGCTCATTCCCTGAGAGATGTCCTACTAACAAGACACATGGCACCACACTGATAGAACCCATGCCCTGGGAACTGGAGGAGCCACATGGAGACCCTGCCAAAGCTGAGATGCTTCTACCACCACTGGATGCAGAAGACTTTGCAACTACTGACCTGTGATCTTCCTGCATTTGGGGTCATTGAAGGTGTTTCATGAGTCTGAAGAGAACATTATAGATTGATATCAGACATGGGCTAATATTGGACTTATGGACTTGATCTTGGTTGGGCTGGAATGCTTTCTCAATATACAACTGTTCTTGTATATAAAGGTCTTTCCTATACACATATGAGTGTGGATTTGTTTCTCTAGTCTACCTGGACTAACACTCATGGATCCCTTTCAGGACTGTAAGTTCTGTTCCCCTGACTGCTGCAAAGTATGTGACAGAGAAGAAAAGGGAGAAGAGTGAACTGCACCCATTTATTGAGGTAAGAAAAGTGATGAAGGAGCATGGCCGGTTCCCCAAACTTCATGAGTGGAAAAATGGGCTCTTGGCACAAAATGACATTTAATCTTCACCAAGAGATTCAGGGCTAAATTGCTGCCCTATCTCTGACCTCAGCTTTTGTTTTATTTTAATTCTCATATAATTCACATATATCATTCAATACTTCAGTCATATTAAGATTTGTGTAATCGTCACCACAATCAGGTTTACATCATTTCCTTCTTTTATATTCATTTTTGTTAGCCGCCCCCCCTCACTCCCCCAAATCTTCCCTGCCTGTCCCTAGGTGATTGTTAATTCTGTTAGTGTCTCTCTGGATTTACCTCTCCTGGATTTCATATGTATTAAAAAAAATACAAAACAAAATCAAGAAACAAGTAGAAAAGAAAAACTAACAATGACAAAAGAGAGAAAAACCTCAATCGAACAGAAAGTGAAAAATACTAAAAACTGGAACCAAATTAAAATTAGTCTGAAGAGATCAAATGATGAGGTGTTACATTTGAACTTAACTGTATCTGTTCATGTCCATGGACTGTGGTCAGAGGGAATTCACCCCGCCTGTGCATTTGAGTCCTTTTGCAAACTGGGTGTTCCGAACTTAAGCTCTGATTCTTGTTCATACCTGCAGATTGAGATTCTATTATTTATCACCCTGGCATCACACTGGCTGTGCTGCTTGTTCTGGGCGGACTTAGTTGACATCTCACTTAGATGGCTGCTTATTTTCAGAAAAAAGGTTTAAGTACAAGGCCCTGTTCTTTGTGATAGATGTGCACCATCTGATTTCAGGGTTTTTTTACACCCTATGCTTTCCAGTCAAATATTCACTTGAGGTAATTCAAAACACTCACTTGGCTCGATGACGCCAGAATAGCTCCCCTCCATGCAGTTCCATGGAGCTCAGCATAGTTAGGGCGCAGAGATGAAAAGACGATTGAACCATGTACTGAACGTTCAGGTTTTTCCCTGCTTTTGAAAATCTGTTTGCGCTTGTAGAGTAAATGTTTTGTACTTTTTAAGAGTGTAAAAAAAATAGATGGAGGGATTCAGAGAAAATGGCGACCAGATAGGACCCATCTATCTGGAGCTCCTGCTGCCAGACCAGAAAAATAGGAAATTAGGTGAAGGAAACGGGAAGGTGGAGTTCTGAAATTAGAACTAGGGTAACAGGGTTTCTCCTGAACCCCTTCTTTTGTGGGATTTCCACTCACAAAGCAAACCAAGCATGCTTTAAAGCACTATAATTTTGACGAAGTGGCAGGCGCCAGATATGCCCTTGCCTGGAGCAGGGATCCCTGCAGGTGGACGCCCTGAGAGGGGGCAGAATCTCAGACACGAGGGGAACCCCACACTGAGCTCTCCATGCGGTTGGATGCCTTGAGCTCACGGTCAGGGGTTGGTGGTGGGTAGCTATAATTTAGAGTAGAAGAAAAAATATATTATTACCTTAGGAAGATCATGGTGTGGGAGAAAAAGGCAGAAAGTCGGGAGTCCAGGGAGCAAATTTAGTTCCAATTGGCCGACTAGTAAACAACCCCCCTGATAAGCTGGATCTCCCCCTCTGGGGGTCAGCTTGACAGCCACCAAATCTGAGCACATCACAAGTAGAATTTTTTTTAAGGGTGAAACATAAATGATTGGTTTAAAACTCAAACCCAAGTCTGGTTGCTCAGCTCCAAGCACCACATAGGGGAGTCCCTTAACATAAATCAGCATAAGAAGCAACCTAGCTAAGGAATGCCAGAACTCAGCCACAGGGCCTGGCAGCTTTTACCATAACAAAGACCCGCTGTAGCAGTGTCAGCCTTAAACAGCACTGAGCTGTAGCCCAGAGACTGTGGGAGACAATTTCATTCTAGCTGGCCAGAGGGATAAAAAAGAAAATCCTCTGATCTAGGAAGCATCAGCAGTCTAGATAGGACAACAAGCTTCCCTCTCAGTGATTCTACACATAGCTGGGGAGGCCCTGCCGGTCTTGGAGCCCTAGACGGGGCTGAGGGAGCCCCCCAGTGCCCCCTCACAGCCCCTGCTGCAGTGCTACATGCAGCACAAGGCAGGTACTCCAGCACCCAAGTGACCCCTGGCCACGGGCGCGATCTTGCTTTTGAAGTAATCTCACACAGCATCTGTGGAACCCTACATCAGGGATGGGAAAGTCCATTAACGCATGCCCAGGAGAGCCAGCATAGGAAAGCTGGATTTTCCTGTCCGTGGGCTCCGATGGATGTTGCACCTGGAGCAGCCCACCTGGGCCAGATGATTGCAGTTCAGCCAATGGGATTGACCTGGGGTCCTTCACCAGCCTCCCCGGGAACCCTTGAAAAGGCAGGGACCAGAAGGGAGAGGGGTGGTCTGGTCGTCTTCCTGGGAGGAGAGAGATCCTTGCATGACCTGAGGCAGTCTCTGCCAGGCCCCATGGTCAAAGGAATCCTATGGGTGCCTTGTAAAACCTGAAGCTTCTTTTAACTCTCATTAAATTCACTTGGATCACGAACCCGGCTTCCGCATGAAATTTTTCTCGCGGGGAGCCAAGGACTGGGGTTGGAATTTAGGCCAGAGAGAGAGACCTTACAAGTCCATGACCCCGTGACCTTGAGGAAGAGTTGGAATTCCTCTGGCCTCAAGGACAGGTGATCAAGTATCATTACCTCCTTACCCACTGCTCTACTTATTCTCACTTTATTCACTAGCCCTTCTAACTTTTCCACCGCACTCAGTTTCAACGTGCTCAGGTTGGTGTTGGGCTTTTATTTACTCGCTTTCTTCTTTATCCCTCTTTTTTCCCCCTTTTCCCCTCTTTTTCCTCTTCTCTCCCACTCTCTCTTCTCATATGCCACTAAAGGCTTCCAGGTCACTTCCCTCCGCTTAGGGCAAATCAACCCAAATAGCAGGAGGCACTCCAGCCTGCCCTCTGTGGGAGTGCTGTACACCACACAAGGCACCTGGGACAAACACCTACAGTGCGCTGCACCGTTGAAGAAACCTCCGTCATGCCTCTAAGGTGATCTCGTCAACTAGGGCAATTCTGCCCAGCACCACTGGGTCCCGGCATTAAAAGGGCACACTGACCTGCCATGTTGGAGCAGTGTCTAAACCCCTCTGGCCCCTCATCCAAGCAATCAGGGATCAGCTACTACTTTATACTTTATTTCCTCCTTCTCTCTCTCCTTGCTCTTTACCATCACAGCCAACCTTAGTGAACTCAGTTGGATTTATTTCCTTCTTTCTCTTTATTCTCTTTTTCTTTCTTTCCTCTTTCTGTCTTTGCTTTCTTCACCTCTCTCTTAGCTTGTACGATTCTCTCTGCTCCCTCTCATTGCTTGCACATACCACTGCTGGTTTCCAGAGCCCTACACTCAGCCTAGGGCAACCCTGTCCTCCTAGTGGGCAGCCTGACCCCTAAGACAGTACTGCACACAGGACGAGTCAGAGCTACACACAGCATAACACAGGGTCAGTTATTTCTTTAACCATTTAAAAAATACTCTCTCCTCCTCCTTCCTTTTCTCTTCTCTCTTTTCCCTTTTATTGGGCTCTTCTTACAGGTTTTCTGCTTTTCTCCGCTCCATCAAGCTCTTCTCTACTTCCTACCACAGCCTCCACAGATTTGGTTCTCCTTTTTAGTTGTTTTCTTTTCTTTCTTTTTACTGTTGTCACCTTTATTTACTCTGTGCATTTTAGTTGTGTGTGGGTGAGTGGTTGTCAGTCTGGTTGGCATTATTGCCCCAGTCTGTGTCTTCCTCTTTCTCTCTTTTTCCTCTCCTTTCACTCTCTTTCCCATCACAAGACAATAGAGGTCTCCAGGCCACTCCCCTCTGCCTAGGGCAAACCTGAAGGCCCAACTGAGGGAGCTCCCACCCCCCACTTATTGGTGTGGCAAGCAGCTGGGGAATTCACGCTGGTCCTCTCCCACACACCAGGCCACAGGTTGTTCTCCCCTATAAAAAGTGGGGGCATCCCCAGCCTAAATCCTGAGGTCCTACAAGTGACTGGGGGAAACGCCTGACCAGCACTTGTGGGGCTCCATGCTACTGTGGGAACATCCACCCAATCTCCAAGGCGATCTCTCTGTACATCCCCTTGTCTAGCCAGATTTGTAAAGTAGAATTGGGTCATGATAGTGGGGGGAGGAAGCATTTAGGAACTAGAGGAAACATATGTTTCATTGTTGCTACCCTACACCCTGACTGGCTTATCTCCTCCCCACATCCCTTCAGGAAGGGGGTGTCCAGTTACCTACCAATGGGCTTTGAGTCTCCACTCTGCACTCACCCTCATTTACAATGACATGATTTTTGTGTTCTTTGATGCTTGATATCTGATCCCTTCAACAGTTCATGGTCACACAGGCTGGTGTGCTTCCTCCATGTGGGCTTTGTTGCTTCTGAGCTAGATGGCCGCTTCTTTATTTTCAAGCCTGTAAGATCCCAGATGCTATAACTTTTAATAGCCAGGCACCATCAGCTTTCTTCACCACATTTGCTAGTGCACACATTTTTCTTCAACCATCATGTTGGAAAGGTGTTCATCATGGAATGCCAATTTAATATAACGTGTTCTTGCATTGAGTAAGTACTTGACAATGTCCATCTACTGCCTTAATACTAAGTCTATAAATATATGAACGTTGATCTATTTACGAACCCTCCTGTATAAATATATTTACATATGTACATGCCAGTATGTAGACCTCTAGAAATACCCTTTGTCACCTAGTTCTTTCCTCTATTTACTTTTACTTTCCTCTTGTCCGACTATCGTGCTCAGCTTTCACTTGGGTTTGAGTAATTTCTCTTGGTTACATTACCCTTGCTGAATACCTCCCAGGCTTCTCACACCCTCCTTGCGACGGATTTTGGATTACTTGTTGCTCCCCTGTCGCTGGATTGGTCAGCATCACCTCCTTACCCCCTCCTCTCTCTCTCCCATGTCCCCGGGAACCATTGGTCCTGTTGTTTTCTCCTCCAGCCTATTTTTCCAGCCTATCTTATCTAGATAGATCTGTTGAGATAATAATATGCACCAAAAATCAAACCATAGCAAGATAGGCGATGGGTGAGAACACAGTGATGACAAAAAACAACAACAGAAAACCAATGATCAATAAAAGAGTAAATTAATTAAAAGCCAAAAATATTTTTTTAAGAAAGAAAAACCTGTAAATAGATCAAGGTCTGATTTTTTTTTTCTATAGGTGTGTCCTTCAGTCAGGTCTGATGGCGTATCATGCTCTGGCCCCAGAGTCTGTCCTTTGTACTCCCTCAGGGGCTACCCGCTCTGCTCCCATGGTTGCTCTGCTGCATGCTTTTAGTGATTTGCCTCCGTGTTGGAGGGCCAGCCGGGTCAGTCCCAACACAGAGTCTCCGGTATTGTCCCCATAGGGCCCTGGGCCAGCAAGGGATGGCATGTCTCATAGTGGGATCAGCCATATGGTCCACTCTGTACATTGGCTGTTCAGAGTGCCAATATCATCCTCCAAGCCTGGTGGACCAGTGTGTGCTCCACTCTCTTCCTCCCCCTTCATTTGCCCCTGTGTGCTCTGATCAGACATGTCCATCTCCCCTAGCTACAGGTTCAGTGCCGTCTTCTAAGGTAAATTCTTCTGGGGGGAGGGGCAGTTGTCCACGTAGCTGGTATGGAGGCTGGACCATCCACTTTTCATTTAGGATCAAAAGCATCTAGCTTTTAGCATTAGGTGCTATTGAGTCAGTTCCAACTCAAGGCAGAATGAACCACTGCGCAGTCCTACACCATCTTCAAAACTGTTGTTATACTTGAACCTAACATTTCAGCCTTTTCCAGGGACTGGCATCTCCTGATAACATATCCAAAGCATGTGAAGTCTCCCCGTGCTTGCTTCTAAGGACCTTTCAGACTGTTCTTCTGACACAAATCTGTTCATTCTTCCAGCACTCAATGGTATTTTTAATATTCTTGGCTAGTGTCATCTTGATGGGTTGAAACACTATCTCGCTCTAGTGTTGATGTACATTTTTCTGATGCCTAATTATACTGAGTATCTTTTAAGGTAATCATTTAATTTTTATGGCATTTTGAAAAGATGTCAATGAGGTCTATTTAATTTGTGTTCAGATGGAAACACATAACTCAAACTAAATATGTGACAGTAGAAAAAGAATCCATTTTATCCTAAATACTTGAGATATTTATACAGCCTACTCAAGTTTTTATCAACATAGATAAGGTGCCTGTGGTGGTGGTGGTGGTGGTGGTGGTGGTGGTGGTGGTGGTGGTGGTGGTGGTTTTTAAGAGTTAATCTCTAAATAGGGGGCTGCAGTACTGAGCACTGAATCTCCTTTGCTTGATTAATTTTTATGTTAGGGAAGTAATACAAGGATTCCATCAAATGACCCATCAGTTTGAGGAAAAAGCATATCAGAATTGATGGTCAAAGCCTATATGGCTTTATGGTTTAGTCTCTAGGGGTATGTAACGCTCTTGTGAAAATAGTATTCCTCATGATAATAACGAGGAACTGGTGGGCCTCCAGGGCTGGGAGCTGAACTGAGGGGCAGTTCTACCCTGTCTAATAGGGTCACTATGAGTTGGCAAAGACTCGATGGCTGTCAGTTTGGTTTGTTTGACTTGAGTACTGGCATTCAGTGTGTTTATAGAAATCAATAAATTACAAGCATTTAGATGTCTATTTTTTACATACAAAATTAAAATCCCCCAAGCCTCTGAAAACTGCGAAGATTTCACAGCACTAGGTTGGTACTCTCCCATCCAAGAATCAGTGAAACTGGCAGGGTGTGAGGCATTCAGGCTCCCTCAGTTCCTCCTACTGCCTTCCCTGACCCTGGTCACTTGCTTCTATTACCTCTCTTGGACCTTACATGCATTTGAATTAGAACACCATAGAGTACAGTGCTCTACATGTGCAGCAGCTCTAACCATGTCACTCTCGGTCTCTATGAAGCCTCTTCCAACAAAATTCAAATGCGATTGTATGTGCACACATAAACACACGCATGCACCAGAGCACCCTTCTTAACAGAGAGTCAGGAGGGTCTCTTATTTGCTGTCCTCACTTTGGACACAAGTCCCTTGATGATGAGTAGGAGAAAAGGAACATCAGGTAGTGGGGGAAACCCTAAGGAGGAACAGAGGAGAGCTTTAACTAGGAATAATGCTACTAGGGGAATGATGGCATGTGAGGAAATTAGATACTTCCAGACTGTCAGATTTTTCCATACAGCAAAATTAACTTTTCTAGTTTTGTCTAAAACTGGCCCCAGGAAATTTCAAATAGCACATCTCAGATTATCTAACCTACAAAGGAGTAGCCGGCCTTCCCCCCACCCCCACCCCACCCCCGCCAAAAAACCAAGCGGTACAAAGCTCCACTGGGTACACATTTCAAAATATACATTCTCCTGTTTGGGCAGGCATCTGGCAACTTGCTCTGAGCTAGTGCACCCACACTTTTTTCCCAAGGTCATTGCTGGTGACAAGACCTTGTGCTCTTCTCACAAGCCAGAATGCAAACATAAATCAAGTCAGTGTAAGACGCCATCATCACCTCACTCAAATACACCTCGTCAAGTGAACTCAAACTTCAAGAAGATGCTCATTTGTTTGGTTTTGTTGATGTGAGGGTGATAGTGCATTTGGAGTTTAGTCATTGCACTAGGTCAGACTGTTAATCAAGCTTCCTATATAGAGGTTCTGAAGATATTGTGTAAGAAGGTCTGAGTTGTCTGGCTAGACCAGAGCTTGCACACTGCTATTGACTAGAAGTTCCGACACACAGAATCCAGGACAGATAAACCCCTCAGGACCAATACTGAGAGTAGCAACACCACGAGGGAAGGTAGGGGGGAGAAGCAGAAGAAAGGGGAAACCAATCTCAATGATGGACATACAGCCCCACTCCACCAACCAGGGGAACAAACAGCAGAAGTTTGGGTGAAGGGATACAGCAGAGGCGTAAAATATAAAAATAAAAAGTATGTATAAAGTATCAGTGGTTCACGTGGGTGGGAGGAGGGGAAAAAAGGAGCTCAAGGAGAAAGAACATGTTTGGAAATGATGATAGCAATGTATGTACAAATGTGCTTCATACAAATTGGTGTATGAATTGTTACAAGAGCTGTAAGATCCCCCAATAAAATGATTTATTTAAAATAAAAAGGACTGATTAGTGGTAGACAGGGGACTGGTTTTGCCACCATGACAGTGCACCTGCTCACACAAAAAAAACAGCATGCCTCTATCGCCCGATCTGATCCCAGCACACCGAGGCAAAATACTAAGGGTGTACAACAGAACAGGAAGGGGAACAGAGCAACGAAGTCCCCAGGGAATACCAAAAATAGACTTTGGGGCCAGGGCTAGCTGACCCATCATACTCTATGAGAAAACACTCCTAAAGGCCAACAAACAGTCCTTGAACTAACTAAAAGCTTTTCTTTCTTGTGTTTTGTTTTGCTTTTTGTCATTGGCTTGTTGGTGGTGGTGTTGTTCTTTTGTTTCATTTTGTTGCTTGGGTTTGCTCTGTCTCGTTTTTGTGCATGCTATGATTTCCACAGGTCTGTCTAAATGAGATAGGCTGGATGAACAATCTGGAGGAGAAAACAATGGGACTGACAGCTGGTGGGGGGGGGGAGATGGGAAAGGGGGATGTAGGGAAAAAGGAAGTGCTGTTAACAAACCCAGGGACAAGGGAACACCAAGTGATCCAAATAGATGGTGAGGAGGGTGTAGGAGGCTTGGTAGAGTGTAACCAAGAGTAATGTAACCGAGAGGAATTACTGAAACACAAATGAAGGCTGAACATGAGAGTGGGACAATCGGAAAGTAAAAGGAAATCAAGGAAAGAGGTAGGAAGCAAAGGGCATTTATAGAGGTCTAAATAAAGGCATGTGCATATGTAAATATATTTATGTATAACGATGGGGAAATAGATCTATATGCATATATTTATAGGTTTAGTATTAAGGTAACAGATGTACATTGGGCCTCCATTCAAGTACTCCCTCAATGCAAAAATACTTTGTTGTATTAAAGTGGCATTCCGTGATGCTCACCTCCCCAACACAATTGCTGGAGGCAAATGGGTGCATAAGCAAATGTGGTGACTGAAGTTGATGGTGGTCGGCTATCAAAAGTTATACATTCTGGGGTCTTAAAAGCTTGAAGTTAAACAAGTGGTCATGTAGCTGAGAAGCAACAAAGCCCACATGAAAGAAGCACACCAGCATGTGTGATCACGAGGTGTCGGAAGAATCAGGTATCAGACATCATCGGAACAAAAAAATCATATCTTTGTGAATACGGGGGAGTGTGGAGTGAAAACCCAAAGCTCATTTGTAGATTATTGGACATCCCCTTACAGAAGGGTAGCAGGGAGGAGAGGAGCCAGTCAGGGTGCACTGTAGCAACAATGAAACATACAACTTTCCTCTAGCTCCTAAATGCTTCTTCCCCCACAACTAAAATGATCCCCATTCTACCTTACAAATCTAGCTAGACCTGAGGATGTACACTGGTACAGATAGGAACTGGAAACACAGGGAATCCAGGGTGGATGATCCCTTCAGGACCAGTGGTGAGAGTGGCGATACGAGGAGGGTAGAGGGAGGGAGGAATGGAAAGGGGAAACCGATGACAAGGATCTACATATAACCATCTCCCTGGGGGACAGACAACAGAAAAGTGGCTGAAGGGAGATATTGTATAGTGTAAGATATGACAAAATAATTTAGAAATTATTCAGGGTTCATGAGGGATGGGGAATAATTATCAGCTGATGCCAGCGGATTAAGTGGAGAGCAAATGTTTTCAGAATGATGAGGGCAATGAATGTACAAATATGATGTATGTATCAATTGTGATAAGAGTTGTATGAGGCCCCAAAAATGATTATAAAAAAAGAGAAAAGAAATAACAGTATGAAAACATCCCCCAAAAAAGCATGCCTCTCTTGTCCCTCATATCCTAATCACCTGAACTCACTCCATGTGACTTCTTTCTGTTTCCATGAATGAAGGACAGTGGTTTGACAACACAGAAGAGGGGGGGGGGGGAAACAAGGGTGTCACCCAAACTGCTGAGTTTGAAAAATGTTTCCAAGAATGTAATCACAGATTAGACAAATGTGTGAAGTGTAATGGACAGTACTATGAAGGGGATAAAAAATTTAAATGCATAGTTTTGAAAAAATTGTATTTTTTGTCTGGTTCCCCCTAGTAGCTTCCAATTTCATAGCAACTCAAGCCATCACCATACATCAAACTGACAGAAAAGGGGTGGGTTTTGTGTGTAGGTGGTGTTGGTTATTGCACAGGGGCAAGGGACTTCTGGTGGCATAGTAGCTTATGCCTTGGGTGTCAACTGTAATGTCAGCAGTGGTGAACCACCAGTCAGTCCTCAGAAGAAAAGGATGAGGCGTTCTACTCCCATAGATTTAGCCTTTGGGAAACCCACAGAGATAGTTCTGCTCTGATCTCATAGAGTCGCTATGGCTCAGCATCGACTCCATCGAACTGAGCTGACAAACTAAAGGCAGGAAATCTGAAAGAGGATGCGGAGACGTTGTCTCAGGTACTTTGGACATATTACTATGGTGGAACCAGTCCTGCAAGAAGGGCATCATTTTTGGCAGAGGGTTAGCAAACAAGAGGAAGACCCTTACTTAGGTGGATTGACACCGTGGCTGCGAGAATCGGCTCAAATACAGTAACAAGTGCGAGGATGGCGCAGGACTGGGCTTTGTTTCTCTCTCTAGTGCACAGGCCCCTATGAATCCGAACTGACTCCAGGGCTCTACAATATCAACTACTACAACCCTGAAGTTCAAACCTACCCAGTGGCTTCCCAAAAGGGAGGTGTGGCCATGTGCCTCTGTAAAGATGACAGCTAGGGAGCCCCTGCGGGGCAGTTCTACTCTGTGGCACAGGGGCAGCCAGGAGTCGGAATGTGCTTCACAGCAAAGGGTGTGCTTTGTCTCAGTTTGTGCCTGCTGCTGTTTATGCTATGCACTGAGTTTAACATGTGACACTCAGGAGCGAATGAATGGAAACACACCCATGATGCTTCCATGATGCCAGATGCAAGCTGACACTGTTTCTGAGTTCTGGGCATATTATTTTTTCAGAGATAATTTCCTGTAGCGGTGACACACCGAGTCCTATTTCATGTAAAAGCATCAGCAGCAGAGGAAAGCACTGCACAGAGAGAAGACTATGACACGTAACAGGCTTTCCATAGAGGAACAAAAGGGTGGATGTCTTGGGCTGCACTCTTTTCTTGTATACAGACAGTAAACAAGCTGAACACATCTCACCTAAGCATAACATTACAACTACTTGAAGCCCAGCTCAGGCATCTGGAGAAGAGGCAGCAAGGAAGGATGGGAGAGAGTTAATGGGCTGGGCGTCCCCAAAGGTGCAGAGTGGGAATCAAGGGAGGATCCAGGAGGAGCCAAGGCTTCTGGCAGAAGTCTGAGAGGAGAGCAGCAGAAAGGAGCTGCTCTCTGGGTCCTCACAGATGTAGCCAGTGAGAGAGCAGCAGTGCTGCCCCCTGGCGGCGCGCCGAAGGCAGGGCCACTTCCCCCAGGGCTGGAGAGCTCTGGGGAAAGACAAATCCTGTCACTTTGGATGCCAAGTAAGGGGGCACTGTGTGCCGGTGGTGTACCTATGTTGGCTAAAGCGCTGCCCACTGTGCATTTGCTTCCCACAAGCACAGTTATCCTTCCTCGTGCATCCAGGAAAGACAGTTCTAGAAAAACACAAGCAGTAAAATAAAACACTGCCAGGTCTCGAACCATCCTCACCATTGTTACTATGCCCACTGATGTAGCCGCTGGTTCGAGCTGTTTTATTGCCCGTCCTCCACTTTTTGCCAAGCATCATGTCCTTCATGGACTTGATGTCCCTTCAGGGACTGGTCTCTCCTGACAGCACGTCCAAAGATATCAAATGAAGTCCAGCCATCCTTTGTCCCCATGTTCTCTTGGCAGTCCTTGTACTTTTATTGCTCAGTGTCTGATTATTTGGGACCAGGCCTTATTGCTGCCCCTTCCTCACCTTGGCCCCCAATCCCGACCCCAAGCCCTGCACATCCACTGTGTGAAACCTCCTGTTCCTGTAACCATCCCTGTGCTTTTGTGTGGGGGGTCTAGCTGGGTTCCCCTGGCAATTCGCCAGCTGCCCTTGGGAAAGTTCATGGAGTCGGCTAAGTAGTAGAAAAGCCAAACGTCCAGCTGAGATTGGTTTACTCCCTAGCACCCTTGGGCAGGAGCACAGCCCCACTCCCGGTCCCAGGTAGCCAACGACCACACCTAGGTTCTCCGGACTTGGCAGCTGTAACATGTGGCCTGGGCTTCCCCTTCATTTCCTGCTCCTTTCTGGCTTGCTGTCTGACTTTTCTTTGTGGAATTAAAGCTGCAAATTGACAGGATCCCATAAACACTCTAAAGTCACAAAAAAACACCAAATGCCCACCCAAACATGTGAAACTTCAAAAAATCATCCTTAGAAGATTCCCAAACCCTAAACATTCCTAAACCCCATATATGCCCTGAAAACACCATGAAAGCCCTAAGAAAACCTAAAATGCTGGGGGAAAAAAACACATATAATATTAAAAATACCCTAAAATCCCTAAGGAACTCTGTAACATCACTAAAAACACCATACTGTGCTGAAAAATACCTATACACTCTAAAAAACCACCCCTAAATCCCTTAAACACTCCCTAAAATCTTATAAAACACCCTAAAAACCCCAAACCACCCGAATGCCCAAAACACACCTTGAACGTCCACAAACAACCTAAAAGCCCTAAAAAATCACATGCCACCAAAAAGCCCTAAATGACCGCAAAATTCCAACTCATAGCCAGCCTATAGTGGGCTTCTGGAGCTGTCAGTCTTTTATGGGAACAGCTTTATCGTTCTCCCAAGGAGAAGTTGGTAGGTTTGAAACCCTGACCTCATGTTTAGCAGTCTAATAATTGCTGGACAGTGCCACCAAGGCTCTACTGGTGTAGTGGGTTACACATTGGGCTGCTAACCTCAAGGGAAACGGTTCAAAACCACCACCCACTCCTTGGGAGAAAGAAGAAGCTTTCTTTCTATTCCCCTAGATTTCTCATTGAAGGTGTAAAGTAACCTGTTAAATGCTCGCAGTGGCAGCAGCAATGTCTCATAACCATGGGGAAATGTGGTTCAGAAACTTCAGAAGCAAGCATCCACCAGTAGGTGACTGACCAGCAGTATTGACTTGGGCAAAGAGAAGGTGACATGGAAGGGTAAGGAGAAGAATGCGTGCAGAGGGCAGGTTGGCAGCTGAGCCTAAGTCCAGTAGAAACAACAGAAGAATGGCCTGTTCCTGGAAGGGCCACGGGAGATGGTGCGACTTCATGTAGCCCCCACTTACATGTGTAACAGCAGCAATTGCCTGAACACGTGGTCTCCCCAGGGAGGAGCCTTTGTGTGGTGTTAAGATGCTGTTACTGTCTGTTGTACTGTGGTGGCCTGCATTTGGCTGTAATGGTGGAAATTTTGCAGCCAGTAGTTCAAATGCCTGCTGGGTCACTCACTGCAGGTAGACTTCAGCAGTTTCCAGACAGAGAGACGAGGGACGAGGACCTGGTCTTCCACTTCTGAAAGAACTGGCCAGTGTGAACCTTGTGAATGGCAGAACACTATACCTGAACATGAGTACCGCAGGCTATAAGGCATGATGGATTGACACAGTGGCTGCAGCAATGTGCTCAAACATAGGATAGTGCTGGCCTGGAAAATAGTTCATCGTCCATTAAAAAAATCATTATATAGGGGCTCATACAACTTTTGTTGTTGTTTTTCCCTAAGGGAGAGCAGTGTATTGGTACACTGAGAGGTATATAGATCAATGGATTCGAACAGGAAAGCTACACATATATTCACCAGTCAACAGGAAACTAGCCTTCGAAAAAGGACACAGAAATATCCAAAGGGACAAATTCTGCTTGCTCAACAAATGGTGTTGGACAAACTGAGATACCGTATGTAGGAAAATGAAGCAAGCCCCAAACCTTCCCCCATGCACAGAAATTAACTGAAGAGGGGTTAAAACCTGAAAGTAAACCTCCGGGCTATCATAATCAATTTTTCGATGACCTCATCGGTCAGAAATCATTGTAGGAACGCCAAAGCGTTCTTGTGTTCAACGTCTACATACATAGCAGGTGCTCCAGTAAAGGGGAATCTTGGTGGAGCTGGCTCATCCATTCCTGAAGAGAGTAGAGCACCACGTTGGCCCATCACAGAGCTCAGGTGTAGAATCTTCCTCACTGTCATCCTTTATCTCAGCAGTGTCAGTGTTGGATTATGAATTTCCCAAAGAACCAGTATCGCTCAATTCTGTGCACAATGCTGACTCACTCTCGCTGTTATTTCACTGGTCTAAAAACCCATTTAGGTTAAAATGACACTTTTTTGATGCCATGACCTAAAATTTTTAGTGAGAAAATGTTCCTAATGACATTACTTGGGTCTTCCTCTAATCCTGATGCCATGTTCTTTTTCACATAGACCAGCTTCTTGTATAAATTGCTCAGCATACAGATGGAATAAGAACAGTGAAAGGTTACAACCCTGATGCACACCTTTTCTGATTTTAAACCATGCAGTATCACCTTGTCCTGTTCACAGTCTCACCTGGTTCTATCTCTTGGCCTTTGTATAAGCTCCATATGAGTACAATGAAGTGTTGTGCAATGCCCATTCTTTTCCATGGTATCCCCAAGATCCACCTCCTTCCACTCGTGCTTTCCAGAATGTGGGGTTGGGACAAAGCCTGGATAGTCTCATGGCAAGACCAGATCAGGAATGGAGCTGAGCCGGGAGCAGCTTTATTTGCTTGCTCCAGGGAAAGTCTGCCAATGTGACTAAGCCTCAGGGGCTTTCTACAAATGATAAAGGTGAATCCCTCTCTCGTTACCCACTGATCATCTCTGAGCCTCTTGCTCTCATATCCCTTGCACAGACCTCTACCATTAGATGGACAATTCGGTAACGTTTGAACACTTTTCTGATGCTGAGCCTGGGGAGCAACTAATAGCTGAGTAAATATTGATTGAAAGATGGTGAGTGGAAGAAAATAGCTTTGCCAGGTCCAGGTTGTGATGGAGATGAGAGTGTTACCAAATCCTGCTGTCCCCATGGTGGGTTAGCTGTATTGTGCCCAGTCCTGAAAGTCTGAGCCAGGGGTTTTAACGTGGCCCCTTTCAAAACATATAGGTGGAATTCTTGGACCATGAGCTGTCCATAAAGTGTGGCTTTACCAAGGTGATGTCCGCCCTGGAACGAAACAACCCAAGAACCTAGATCTTTGTGAAGGTGTTGGTAAGGGATGCCGCGGAAATCATAAACTTGACTGAAAGCAAAGGAAACTTTGCCTTCATGTGTCTGCAGCTGGACGAAGTGGTGCTGGAGCACACCCTCCTTTGCGATTCTTCTTGTTCTTTTTATGAGCTGCTCCCTGGCCTGTGCAGTCCCGTAAATCTGGAAACTCTTTGCTGGTGGGGGCAATTGTTATATCCTCCCCCCAGATCCAGATGTCTTGTCCATGGTCAGTGCGCAGTCCTTGTTAGCCAGAGGAGTGGGGCATCTAAAGGCAGGCAGGGGTCACATGCTTTTTTTCTACACTTTCTAGAAAGACCAGAGCTAAACATCTTGCAGCCCTTTTCATGGCCTCTTTCTTTTCTATATTTATTTTCCAGGAAAGAGGAGAAGAAACGCGACAGCATCTACTGACAGCAAGTCAAATGCCATCGTGTGTGTTCAGAGGGCAGGCTGGTACTCATTTGCCTAACTCCTCAGTCCCATCGTGCCATGTCCATGTTAGATTGTTTAGGGAAACAGATGACATATGTTATGATGCTAAATAAGCTGAAACAGTGCCAGGATGGAGGCAGAAGGGGTTTATTTGTTTGTTTTTAAATGAAGCATGGCTTTCTAGTGACTTATTGTGGTGGGGAAGGGGGGCACCGAGGGCAACAAGACATGGTTGTGACAGTGGTCTGGGAATTGAGACAAATCATTGCTTCTGCAGCAGAGATGAGCTGCCTCTGACCTGTCAGTTATTTGAAGGGAGACTCTGCATTTGGTCAGACAAGTCTTAGTTGGAGATGGTACCAGCTTTCCTCCTGAGCCTCTGTGGTTCCCTTTGGACTACACAGGCCCGAATCGCTTTTAGCTGAGCAACAGCAAATGGCAACACAGACTTGCCATATTGCTCTTTTGCGTACACTCTTTAAAAATCGTACTAAATATACATGCATCAAAACATTCGTCACTTCCACGCTCTACAAGATTATAACTAAGTGGCATTCTGCATGTTGTTCATATTATCATCCTTACCCATTCCAAAATTATGTCATCACCCTATGGAAGCTCAGTATCGTCTCAGGGATGGCACTTCCCCTCCAGGCCCTACTGGGTTAGGCTGGGTTGACTAGAGAAATAAATCCAAGGACACTCATATAGGTATAAGAAAGACTCCACCTCACTTATTTGTCCAATTGACATGGCATTATGTAACAACCATACTTACCTTCCTACCTATCCCTGGAAACAATTGGGAGATGTTTGTCTCTATTCATTTTCCTAGCCTAGATATTTCTTGTAAGTGGAATTAAGCAAAATGTGTCCTTTTTGAAGCTGATTTATTTCACTCAGCATAATGCTTATGAGGTTCATTCCTCTTGTAGCCTGTGTCAAGAGTTCATTTCTCTTTATGGCTGAGTAGTAGTCCATTGTATATACCGTAGGCAACATGTTTGACTTATCCATTCACCTATTGATGGGTATTTAGACCGTTGACACGTTTGCGAGATTGGGAATAATGTTGCAAGGGCCATCTGTGTATTTGTATCTATTTATGCACTTGCTTTTAATTGCTTATATCCTTCATTTCCTTTTCTTTCCTTGTTAGACTCAGTATGATCCCCTTCTGCCCATCCTCTAGCCTCACAACCTCTGTGTCTGATGTGCCAGGATCTCACCAGGAGCCTTAACACCAAGATTCTGAGCCCTGACTGAGCATTCTGATCATCCAGGGAATTGAATATTCCGGAGCACACAGAAGATGAAGTTATCAAAACTCCTTAGGCATAACCGAACAACTGGAGGGAGTGCTTTATTGGGCTTGGGGGCTGGGGATTATAGTTGTGAAGGACACCAAGAACAATTGTCATTACCTAGACTGTAAAGACTATGGTCGACATCCACGCTGGTGAGTAGCAGCTGGATCTCAGAAGCTCACAAGTGGCCATCTAGGTGGCAAGTATTGTCACCCTCACTCTGGAGGAAAGAGTGGTGAGTGGACCACATGAACATTAGACTTCATGACTCTGAGCACAGAATAACTAGATGATCTCCAACTATCAATTCCAACTTCTTTGAAAGGGATCACATCAAAAGGTCCTAGATAGTGAAGCAAAATTCACAGTCATAAAAGAGACCAGGCTTATTGGCTGGATAGGGACTAACAGAACCTCTGAAATGATGGTCCTTATTCACTAAGTTTGAAAATGAACTCCTACCTGTGGTTCAATATTCAGCCAAATAATAGATTGGTCTACAATGGGAGCAATTACACAAGTGAGGCACACAAACCTGAAAACAGCAAACCATTTGATCTCAAAAGGGCAGTATTAATCCAAGGCCCAAGTTCAGAAGGGTAGGAAGAGAGGAGGAAGGGAAACAGAAGACATAAGTAGGGAGTGGAATAAGTCATATTATATTGTGGAGATTGCAATAAGTGGCATAAAACACAATGTGTATGAATTGTTGAATAAAAAACTGATGATCTTGGTAAACCTTCACCCAATTCACAATAAAAACTTAATGAGAGAGAAAAATATCCAAGCACCTAGGCTGCATTCCAGGCCAATAAAATCGGACTCAGTGGAGATGGGACAAAGATGTCTTTTGGACAGCTCTCTGGCGATCCCAATGAGCACACAGGCTGATACCCACCATCTGGAAACTATGGGGTAGCTGCTTCTCCGGTAATGCCTCAGGGGAGCGCTTGGGTCCGTCAAAGAATGCGGGATGATGAAGGGGCAAAGGTCATCAAACCTCACCCACAGCTTTACACTGGGGGGCTGCTCTCTGAGGAATGTGGGAAGGGTCCACTTGCATGCTGTCTCTGTGCAGCAGATCCAACAGACTCAACACCTTTCCAAAGCTGGCAAGAAAGTCCGAGAGACTAGATGTGGGCACCACGCTGTGAGTTTCCCAGAAGGCACGACACAGATTGAGAGCAGTCACGGGAACACAGACTCCTCCGGAAATGCTGCCATGCGCAGAACATGCATCTCTAATTTCATTTCACACTGACTCAAGCATTCAGTCCTTTTTACGAAAACCCAGCTTCTCATTACAGTAACCGGTTTAAAATGACAATCTTCTGTTGAGCAAGTCTAAGAAATGACCTTCCTTTATTTTACATGGTATAAAAATTCAGTTTCCTAGGCCGATGGGCTCTAGGGACAGGTGTTTTTATGTACTAGACATGGCTTTCAAAGTTCTTCAATTGCCTAAATTAATAACGACTTTTTTCCTTTGGCTTTTCTAAGGGACACATTAATTTTAATCTTTTTCTAAGGAAGTGAATCTCTAGCTATCTCATTGGGATAACTTTCTGCCTTCAGAGTAGAATTTGAAATAATCTGCAAGGTTACCCCTTCCCCACCCTGCCCCAGCAGCCCAGCCTCTTTCTTCCTTCCAGCCTCCAGCCACCGGGGTTTGGTTGGGAAAGGAGATGCAGAAGGGAGTCTCTGGATTTTTCTATCTAAAGGTTGGCCACAACCCCCAGTAGACCAAATGTAATTCATTATGGCGGGTTTTGGTTTTACTACTTTAAGAGTTATCCTTAGGGAAATTACAAACAAACAGAAATAGGAAGACTTTATATTTTATTAAGGGATGTACGGCTCAGCCTCATTATATTTTAAAAGACAAAGTATAAAAAAAAAATCTGGCTCCATTTAAAATGTCCTGACTAGCAGAACTTAAAATACACAAATCTTAAAATGAAAGTCTAGATGAATAAATAAAATAAACATCGAAACAGCTTTCTCAGGAAAAGCCATAATAAAGAGCTCGACTACTTTTTGAGCTGTTTAAGATGCTCGTGTTAAAGGGAAAAGAGTATCATTGTTGACTTTGAAATGTAGAACCATTTGCTTAATTCAGTGATGCTAAAATGGGCAGTTTGGCTGAAGAAAGAAATTGGCTTGTAGCATTTGATGAGCAATTTCTTCTTTTGAATATAGAAATGACCAGGGATGCGGACACGCTTTTTATTCTTTTGAGGACCCTCTAACCAAGAAATCTTTTAAATGATCATTACACAGTGAATGCCTGGAGGCTCTGGAAACTATTTATTTTGACATTATTATAAGCTCAAAATGATTCACCAATGCAAAAGAAGAAGAGAAAAAGCAATTAAATACTAAGCTGTAAACACTGGAAGCTTTTCTGTGCTGAAAATAATTGGACAGAGTTTTTTCTTTTTTTAAGTAATAGTATCCAAAGAGATTCAATGATCTTATTGCTTATGGATTTGGAGCTTAACTATATTCCTTATTTTAAATTTGATATTAGAATAGCAAGATTATAGACCATGATACAGTGTGACTTGGAGAAGTATCATTTCATTAAATTATCAAGTTAAGGCTCAAGGAGCCTGGTGGAATGTGTGTGACCATGAGGCCGGCCAGTTGGAATCCGCTAGTGGCTCACAGAGAAAGATGCGGTTCTCAGCTCCTGTAAAGATTTAGAACTTCGGGAACCCACAGGCATAGTTCTACGTTGTCCTTTCAGGGGTCCTCAAACTTTTTAAACAGGAGGCCAGTTCATTGTCCCTCAAACCCGCTGGAGGGCCGGACGATAGTTTAAAAATAAAACTATGCACAAATGCCTATGCGCACTGCACATACCTAATTTGAAGTTAAAAAAAAAAACGGGGCAAAAACACCCGGCGCGCTGAATAAATGTCCTCTGAGGGCCATGCGGCCCGCAGGCCATAGTTTGAGGACCCCCTAGATTGATATAAGTCAGAATTGACTTGATAGTGTTAGGTTTCTGGGGTGGTTGACCTCAGTTCTTGCTTAGCAACGCTGAAAGAATTCATATGGCAGAAGCAGTTTTGTAAATCCAAGTGAATGTTATGGAAGAAAGTTTCAGGTATCGCAGTCCCCAAAAGTCCCCAGTATCTCCGGAAAGCACGCCGGGCTGCATGGCAGGGGTGGGGAAAGTTTGCAGCTGAATATGGCGGTTTCATGGGAGGAATACCTGAGCAGGAGTGCAGAACCAGCTGAGGAGCCACGGCAGGAACCCTCAAGGGCCTCACCCTCCACTTGCAGAGCACGTGAACAAGGGAGGGCGACAAGGAGCCCAGGCCTACTTCTATCACCTCCCAACACCACTGGAGGACATTGGTCGATCATATTGGTTGATTTCGGTGCACTTTTGTGAAGTCCTATTCTGTATGACCAGGTGGACCTTCCACCTGGGTCTACATGACTTGGGTCAGAGCATGCTCAGTTCTGAATTTTGCCATAGGTGTCTAATGAGTGTGCCTGATGTATTTCCAACCCCTTTATTGTGGCCCGGACAGCTCATTTTCGTTTAGTGCTGGCATTTGGGAAGACAAGCCCTAATCTAGCAACCTGTCAAGAGCAGTAAGTGAATGGAATTACAACTCAACTCATAGCCATAAATTCAATTCGGACTCATAGCGACCCGAGAGGACAGGGCAGAATTTCCCCCTCAGGATTTCTGGGGCTGGAATTCTTTACAGGAATAAAAGTCTCTTTTTTCTCCCTCCCAATGGCTCCAAAGGACTGACCTTGCAAGGAGATGTCCAGCGGGTGCCAGCAGGCTCCTTCATTGAAAATCTCTGCTAGTTTCTGAAGCGGGAGGGAAATTTTGAGGAGGCCGTCTGCGGCAGAGTTAACTCCCCATTAAAGCCAATGAGCTTTTCCACATCTCTCAAAAAACAAACAAAAAAACCTAAAGTGACTACTTCAGATTAATATGCTGTAGGTAGAACCAGCTCCCACTCACCAAACCAAACCAATCAACCAACCAACCAACCAACCAACCAACCAAACAAACAAAAAAAACCCCAAATCCTGTTGCCTTCAAGTCAGTTCTGACTCATGCTCACCCCTTGTGGTACAGAGTACAATTGTTGCATGAGGTTGGCTAGGCTGTACCCTTTATGAAAGCAGATGACTCCTTCCTTTTGTGGTACAGCTAGGTGGTTTGAACTGATAACCTTTATATAAGCAGCCCTATCCAGCGATCTATGTCAACTAAAGTGTCAAAGCATGTAAAGACTGATCCACAACCCCCACTTCTCTCTTCCTCTTCTGTGATGACCTGGAATCCACCTTTTGATCTGGTGGCACCATATTTGTGAAGCAGCCCGAATCACTGACGGACGGTGTGCAGGACAAACACCCTGTAGAATTGCCCTTCCAGTGTCAGAATTTGCATGAACAAGAATAAACTTCTAGATTTTAAGCCACTGAGGTTCCAGGGGTAGCTTCTTTCTGCAGAACAGACTAGGCTACCCTGCCTGATCATCTCTTCACAGGGTTTTTGTGGAGAGCTACTGGAGCAGCTCGATCCAGGGGAGCTGCCAAAGCAGATACCTACACTTTATCTGGGATTGTAGGTTGTAGTACCAAAGTTTTTATTTGCCCGGGAGGCACTGAGTACATTTTTTTTCTTCTGAAAACAGGACAATATGTAAGTAAGTTTGGAGACATATGTAGCTGGAGCTGAAAGTCCTCTTACCTTGCAGTTTTCTTTGGTAGAGATAGACTTGTTCTTAATGAAACCCATGACAGTCAGTGTCACAAATGACTTCTGAGGAGAGGCCAAACAGCTAAGTCAAGGCCAGCCTACCATTCTCTTAAATGCTGTCTCATGCTCTCATCTGCTCTGACGTGTCTGCTCAGGGGCATGTGGCAGCCACTGGGCGGGCCTTACCATTGGCACTGAAAATCATTGTAGGGGATATTAGAGGATTTACATCAAGAAGACCTGACTTCCTGGCCATTGCTCGGGGGCCACAGTTCCCAAGACAATCAGTGTCAAGGGCAAAACAAAATAAAACATGACGAGGGCTCTGGGGCTGGGTTGAGCTGGATATGTAACCAAAGCCCCTTTCTACCAGAATCTTCCCAAGAGGAGATTGCTCTTTTCCATAGCTAAACAATTTTGTTTAACACACGTTCTGCTGAGGAACCTTCTGGGAAGCAGAAGAAAATAAATCTGCCTTCCTTTGAATTAAGCTGGGTTGGGTCCAAGCCCTGTGTAGTGTCTATTCTTCTCATAACATCTAAAGGAGTCTGATTTCACCATTCTTAGCTATTAAAAAAAAAGTTCCAGGCACAATAATTCAATTTAAAATTACACACCAGGAGTAGTTCATATTTAATACACTTTATACAGGTATTACAGGTACAAGGGACGTACTTGTTAACTGCCAGGTTGCTGGCTTGAACCAACCAGCTACTCCACAGGAGGTACTGTGTTTCTGTGAAGATATACAGCTTGGAAGCCCACTGGGAGAGCTCTCCTCTGGCTTGAGTCTGAAGGTGCTTGACAGCAGTAGCCTTTTGTTTTTATAGAGGTATAAAGCTTTCTTTCTTTTTTTTTTTTTTTGGTATAAAGCTTTTTAGAACAACAAAAACAATTCCTTTTGGAAGTAAGCCAGAGCTAAAACCACAAGTTACATGCTTTACTTTTTTTCTGTCCTGCTGCTGGCAGCCACCCTTTCATCGATTGTGCACACCAGCATGGTGGTGAAGTGGTGAACTCTGCGCTCTCACTCCCCTGGCTTCACCCTCGGTCTCCTCACTCATCGTGTGGCTTCACCCAATGCACGGAGCCTCCTGCAGGCTCCTCACCCTGTGTGTGTAAAAGTGCGAAGGAGACAGACTTCCTCAGAGCTGTGCTTTAGAGAGAATCCTCCTCACATACTCAGCACTGCCTTGAATAGGGCAGCACTGCATACATGACAGCTACTTGATGATTGTTGATGGTGGTGGTGGTGTGTTTGTACGGATAAAAAAAGAGCCCTGAATGGTTATGTAACAAGTAAGGGAATAAATAGATCTTCCTTCATCCACCTTCATCTTTCATTGTTCTATCACTCTCTGATTGCAATATTAGAGGCTAAAATGGGCAGAATTCCCACCTCTGAACAAAGTTTGTGCACATGGGTGTGCATGCTTGTGTGTCCATGTGAGTGGGCCTGTACAATGTGTGTGCACGTGTGTGTGCACATGTGCACTGGAGCCTGGCAGCAGCAGGGGAGGCGCCTGTCTCTGTTCAGCAGTATCTGACGGCTGCTGCAGGGGTAATGAGAAGTGATTGATGATCTGTTCAGGGAGCTCCTGGGGTGGACTCAGGGAAGGAGCAGCAAAGAAGACATACTCATCTCCCCCGTATTTAGATGAGGTGACGGAGGTGGGTGGTAGAGGAGCAGCTACTCAGTAATGAGATAACAGGGGAAAGGCCTTGGATGAGGTGCCAGACAGCCCTGCTTTCCCAGAGAGGGTGGGGACTGGGAACGAGGCTGCATCCTGCCTAATCAGTTACAGTTGCTCTGTCACTCTGGAGAGGGAGGCAGATGAGGCAGGGAGCTTCCGGAATCTCTCATCTCCAGTCCTTCTAGGTGGATGTGGGAGCGTGTGAGGACGGCCACACTGGAGGGTCAGGGTTGATCGCCTTGCAGTGTGGAGCCCGGCCTGGACCTGCGTTGTGAAGGGTGACTAAGGAGCTCTGGGGGCAGGGTTCTGGGTGGCGGCTTTGTCTACTAAGACCCACAGCCGCGCCCTGTGTTGCAATGTTGGCATGCAATGTGCAAAGACTTGAGACAACGTGAAATGGACCATCCACTTCACTTGGAAAGACAGGAGGGCTGAAAATCAGATTGGGAGATCTGATCTCATTTGCTGCACAGTTGTGAGAGGAGATATTCCTGGCTTCTCTCATGTTGGGAACCGGACATAATCAGCCTGACAAAACCAAGGCCATATTGCCTGCCCAGCAGGGCTAAAGCCACGTCACCTCAACCTTATCTTACCCTGACACACACCAGATGGCCCACCCTTGTCTGCTCCAGCACCGGACATTCCAACTGCAGACTTGCGGCCGCCTGCCCTGTGTGCTCTACACCCCCGCCCTTCCTTTTTTTTTATCTCCCCTTTGAACTCCCTTGTTTGTCTCACCCTTTATAGAGAGGCTAGTGTAGCAATAAACTCAGACCTTGACAAGAATCTGCTTGGTCTCGCTCCTCTCTCTCGCCCGTTTCTCTTTCAGGCTGGGTCCTCCTTGGAACCCCTCGAATAACTGAGTCCCTCTGGCATGAAGGAGGTGATACGAATGCATTGATAGCCTAGTATCTGTCAGCTGGGAACCACAACATAGTGAGAGCCCTTATTAATCATTTGGAGATTAGCTGAGGGGTGGGAGAAGCCAGGCATGAGGCTTTCCAGGGCTGCTCAGCCTGCACAGGAGTCCTTTCCTGGGTTGGACAGAGGTGCTGCCATCTGAAAGCTCAGATAGAGCAGTTGGAAAATTAACTGACCTGGTACAAGATCTATTTACATATATCAAAAGATCCTGGGTAATAACATCTCATGTTTGTGCAGCATGCCACACTTGTCAAAGGGCTTTCTCATTTACTGTCTTACTTGGTCCTCAAACTAAGAGGCCTTTGGGCAGCTATTGATGTTTAATTTTGGGCGTGGTAACAGCTATGGGTATAGTACTGGGCTTGGAATCAGGCTGTGCAACCCACAGCAGGTCACTTAGCTGCTCTGGATTGGCTTTCTTCCTCTATGAAGGTCAGCGCTTGGACTAGACCATTTTCCCAGTGGCAGCTCTGCTGACATTTTGGTCAACATCATTTTTGTGGGGCTGTGTTGTTCCCTGCACCAGGATGCTAAGCGAGCATCCCTGGTCTCAGCCCACTAGATGGCAGTGGGGCTCCCTTCTTCAGAATGTCTCCAGGCATGGCAAATGTCCCCAGCAGAGCATGCTGCTGGGCTGGCGCACGGCAGGATGATGCACTCAATGAGTTGGATTTTAAGTTTTCAGGTACTTTACATGTCTGCACAGGGAGACTACATCAACAATTACCCAGCAGTCAATGGGTCATCACTGACCCTCTCTATAATTCCAACTGAGATCATGAAGCACCGACTGAGTTTCTGAGCTTAGCACCCTGCATGGCACAAGTTGTTTAGCACTCAGCTACAAACTAAAAGGTTGGCAGTTCAAACCTATCCAGAGGCCTCTTAAACAAAATCCTGGTGGTCTGCTTCAGAAGAGTTGGAGCCATGAACACCCCATGGAGTGAAGAGATATAAACATGAATGTGGATGTGACTCTAGGTATAGCTACAACCGGTAACCATGGAATCAACTACAGCATGGAATCAACTTCAACTCCTGGCCTCCTTGTGTGTCCAAGAAGAACTGTGCTCCCCAGGGTCTTGAAAGGCTGCTTGGTCTGAAGTAGATTTGCAGGCCCTTCTTTCTACGTGCCGCTGGGTGGCCTCAACCTTCCAAGCATGCTATTAAAAGCCAATCCGTCACCTGTGTGCATCACTGAAGACACACGGACACAGGGAGCAATGCCCTGGCTGGGGCACTGGAACAGCGCTGGCATGCAGTGAGTGCTGCCCAGTTAGCGAACAGGTCTTCCCTTGGTACTTTCTCAGGTCTGTGTGAAGCTTTCTAAGCATCCAGAGTTCTCGGCCTGATTCTGCTGCCAACTTGCAGTGTGACTTCGAGCTAGTCTCTTGCCCTCTCTGGGCTTGATAACAAAAGCAGGGCAGGCCAGACACAAATATCGTGTGGCTAGCAGGGGAAAGCAGTTGAGGACACAATTGCAGATGGAGAGTTCATCCTTTGGACTCATCGCCCCTCCTCCCTAACACCCCCCCCCCCAATACACACACACACCTTTTCAACTGCACCAGATGGGTTTTAACTTTCCGGCACCAGAAAAGCAGACCTTGAGTTTTTTCCTTTATGGAATGTAGGCCACCCCTGCTTATGTGTCACATTCAGTCCTCGTTCTTCTCCCTACTCTTGTCCCTCCTCCAGTCTTCAACAAGTGACTGCAGGGTGGTTTCCCAGCAGGGCTGTGCTCAAAGATTCATAATGCTGGGTTTTCCTTTAGTTCTCCACAGTCTTGGGCTTGGAACAATCCAGGCATTACCTTATCAACTGCTCATTTTAGGTGGGAAGGACGGGGGCACTGGAAACACCGTATGGGCTCAATCCTTCTCTGCACGCATGTGAGGGGTTTCCAGGAGTTCGAATTTCAACTTAAGTGATTTATTTTTTGTTGTTTAATCGCATGCCTGTCATCTGCTGGACATTTCTTCTACAGTGTTTTGTTGTTGTTAACCCCATTTCTAAGATCAGAGATAGAAGGGTCAGGCACAATAGGCAGTTAAATTGACTCAATCTGGGGTGTGAACCTGCTTCTGTCTGGTTCCTCATAGCCCTCAGTCATTTTAATGGAGGTGTTGTGAAGGGTGTGGGTTCAGCAGCCACACACTGCCTCATCTCGCCTCCTCGTTGATAGGCTGTGTAGCCTTACATGAGTTGTTTAATCTCCTACCAAGCTTGTGAGAGCACTACTTTTGTTAGCTTCATTTTACCAAGGCTGTGAGAGGTCAGGGGAGCGAAGGCTTACAGATTGCCTGGCATATAATATGCTAATGATAGTCAAGATATATAACTAAGCATGTCTCTGTTCTAGGTTCTGTCAGTACCTGGTGTGGCCACAAAGGAGAAACCTGGTTTCCTGCTATTTTGAGCATCTAGTGTGAATGGCAGGAGATAAGTCACATGCTAATGAACCCTTGTGGTGTATTGGTTAAGCACCCTGGGGCCCGGCTATCAAAAGATATAGTGTCCAGGGTCTTAAAGACTGGAAGATAAACAAGGGGCCATCTAGCTAAGAAACAACAAAGCCCACATGGAAAAAGCACACCAGCCTACCCCAACATGATCGCTGAAGACAAAGCGGGTGCATAAGCAAATGTGGGCATGTTTTCTTGATGTGCACTCACCCTTTACATAAAACTCTCTCTTATACATACGCGTTTCTGTGGATTTGTTTCGCTAAGGCACCCAGACTAACATAAGCAGCATGGAACGCATTTAAGAAGCCTAGACAAGGGCAGGGCAGGATATTTGGAGGGACTGGATCCAGAATTAGAGAGGAAGGGGTGCTGGAGGTGAAACGGGCTGCTAGCTCCCTGTCCCAAGGAGGACAATGAGACTGCTGGCTCCCATGAAGATTTACAGTCTTGAAAACTCCATATAGGGTCACTGTGGTTGGAATCCACTGGACGGCAGTGGCCTTTTGGGATTGAAGGTGGAAGCCACCAACGACTTCCTGCCATTGAGCCAAGGAGCCTCCGGAGAGTGTGTGAACTTCTGGAATACAGCGAACAACCTCTGCACATCTGCTTTTCGTGCTGCCCAAGTCATGCATTGACATTTTTCCAAAAGTGAACCATCACAGCTGCTCTCTCAGGAAGCTGGGGGCTGAGCCCGGTGGTTCCACTCCGTCAGCATTTCTGGTCCGGGTACCTGCCCTCTGCCCCGGCACAGGCAATGGGCTTTTGGAAGCAGTGCTCCCTGGGTAGTGGGTGTGATTTGGCTCCTCTGGCCTAACATGATGAATGCTGAGAGGGGGTGGATACTAGGGGGTTAAGCTCCCTGACCTTTCCCTAGCCCAGGGGAAAACTTACTATTTAAAGTAAGTTTTAGACAGAATCTTTAGAAAGATAAATTGTTTACTTAATGTACACAATTACTCCCCAACACATCTGTTTTGTGTCTGCTCAACTCAACCTCATAGGCTATGGATGACCTTGAGCAAGTTTTTAAAGTCACAATGGGTTTCTACCAGGATTGAGAGTTCAGCTCTCTCAACTCTCCAACTGGTTATTAGCACCATAGTCTCATTTCTATTTATGGATTTACTTTGTTTGAGGGAAAAAAGACTCCCAATTCAACTATATTTTATTAGGAACTCCTTTGCTATGTTTTACACAAGAAAAAGGCACAAACCGCTGTTCTGGATGAAGGAGGGCATCCGCATGAGGCCCCAATGGTGTCGGAAGGACCCACAGCCACAGTTACTTAAATAAAATGACACCCATTCTGTCCTGCTGACTCTGACTCATAGTGACTCTGTGTAGGGATCCTGAAGTTGCTACCTTTACAGGAAGCAATAACCTCATCTTTCTCCTGTGGAATGACTAGTGGCTTTGAACCAGCGACCTTGCTGTTAATAGTCCAACACTATCCAGCATCACCACCTGAGCTCCTGAAAGCTTAAATGAGACATGGAAAACAAACACCTTTGTCACAAAACTGTCCCTGAAGACGGATCAATTCATGGAGTTGCGGGAGGGCCTGTGAGAGCATGAGCGGGACCTTCATTGGGATGTGCACACGACCGTATATCGCTGAGTCTGGCCCGGGGAGTGGACGCAAGCACACTGCCTGATGGACAAGCTTTCTACTGCCAGTCAGCAGTAGGAAAGAACTCAATGGTGGCTGAATGTGTGGCCCCTCAAAATGGATTCAGGGTCTCCACATAGACTCTCACTGTGAGCCACAGCCTATTGCTCAAAATTTAAGCTCAAATATGACTTAAATGCCTAACATTCTGTTTCCTTAAACTAGAGTACTGCCAGGATCAACTAGAGGCCTGGATGACCTATCAGGTCTGAACAACGATCTCAAATCACTTCACATGATCCATTCCACCAGTCATGTCACCAGTCACGCCTCCTCACTTACCCATTCCAGAGACTGTGCCTGTATAACCTATCGACTAACACATTCCCACATGTCGTGCTTATGAAACCAACCATCATGCTGGAATAAGGACCAATCACGATGTAAGGGGCAGGGTCAATGGGAAAGCAAGATAGGGGCTGAGGGGAGCCAAGAGGGTCCCGTCACTCAATCCCTAAACCTGATCTAATGTCACTAGACTGGGGTCTTCCTCACATCTCAAGGGCACCCGATTCATGATTGAAGTGAATTGTGTTTATTCAATCTTTGTTCTGCTTACCGTCCTGCTATGCTGCCTCCTCTTCTTGCTTTATGTTGTGGTGACAAATGGCTTGAGAGGGATTTGACATAGGGAGAAAGCCCACCCACATCAACTGTCACCAGAAGCAGACACTAAGTTCATTTCTCTCACCTCACAGAACTATGCACACCAGACACTGGTAGAGCTGCCCGGAAGGGGAACCCTTAGTGCAGTGGTTCTCACCCTGTGGGTTGCGACCCCTTTGGGAGTCATATGACCCTTTCACAGGGCTCGTCCAATTCATAACTGTAGCAAAATTACAGTGATGAAGTAGCAAGAAAATCATTTAATGGTCGGGGGGTCACCACAACAAAAGGACCTGTATTAGGAAGGTTGAGAACCACTGCCTGAGTGTGCTTAGGACTTTGCTGCCCTCAGGGTCACCAGACATTCCTGAAGGCAGAGTCACTGCAGGAAGCCCTTCTGGGAAATGCCCTGAAGCCAGGTCTCAACCAACTCCATCCACCCTCACCCTCCTAGATCCTAATCATAGGCTGCATGGAAATGCTCCCTGCCACTTCAAAGACTGTAAGTCCATGGGAGCAGAAAGCCTTCTCTTTCTCCCTTGGAGTGGTGGCTGGTGAGTTCAAACTGCTCACCTTCTGGGTAACATAACCCACAGACCAGCTCCCCCTGAGCTCAGTTTGGTTTGCCACACAGCACACATTGTTGGGAACCTTCTGAAGTAGCTGTGCCATGTGCAGGTTGGGGGATTTCACACAAGATGCAGAATTCCACCCTCTCTTGGAAAAAATAATTTTTGCAATAGCCTTGTATTCTCTTCTGGATCTGAGTAGCAGCTACTCTCATGCAGTGCTAGCACATACATGCTAGGTCTTACGCCGAGTCTGCTCCATGCTTTCCTGTGTCCTATGTGGCGCTGTAGGCACCCAAGGCATGGACTCTGCAGCCTGGGTTCAAATCTCTCCTTTCCACTTCCTCACTGTGTGGTCATAGGCTCATGACTTTATCATCCTGTGCCACTGATTTTTCATCTGTAAAATGAGGCAAGAATAGAGTCCACACATAGGCTTGTTAAGTGAAATAATTGAATTATTATATACAAAAAGCTTAGAACATTGCTCGGCATCTTGCAAATACTGTTAGGTAGCTTAGCATAGGGACTGGGTCATCCATTACATATGCTCAGGTTCAAACTTCCGGCCAGGAAGGGGTGGTACACCTAGGTGGGTGTTACACCTGGATTGGCCCATCTGGGCCAGGTGAATTCAATCCAGCCAATGGGGTTGACCAGGACCATCAACCATGCCTCCCTATGGAGGAATTGAAAAGGCAGGATCTTGACCTCTCCGATGTCTCCCTTCACCCACTTTTCTGTTGTCCGTCCCCCAGGGAGGGAGGAGGTCACATGTAGATACTTGTAATCGGTTTCCTCTTTCCAATCCACCCTCCCTCTACCCTCCCACTATCACCACTCACAAATTATCAAGGTTTCTTGAGGGATGGGGGAGCGGGGAGGAAGGGGTAAAAATGAGGACTTGATTGATGCCAGGGGCTTAAGTGGAGGCAAATGTTTTGAGAATAATGAGGGCAGTGAGTGTACAATGTGCTTTACACAATTGATGTATGTATGGATTGTGATAAGAATTGTATGAGCCCCTAATAAAACGATTTAAAAAAAAAAGGCAGGATCCTGGAGCCCACGTAGTGACTTTCTCTCCAGCAGCTTCTAGGCAAGCTGTGCAGGGGTGAGGGGCCCTGAGGTGCCTGTGTAAACCTGAAACTTCTTCTCTCAAAAAACTCCCTTGGATCACAATCCAAGCTGCGGAGTGAATTCTTTCTCACGCGAAGCCAAGGACTGAGGTATATTTCTCCCACGAGAGATCTAACAATAGTATCTCTTATTATATCATTAGGAGCCCTGGTGGTGTAGTGGACTATGCATTAACCTGCTAATCGCAAGGTCAGGGGTTTGAACTGACTAGCCCGTCCGTGGGAGAAATATGAGGTTGTCTATTTCTGTAAGGCAATGGTTCTCAACCTTATGAATGCCGCCACCCTTTAATACAGTTCATGTTGTGGTCACCTGCAACCATAAAATTACTTTCATTGCTACTTTATAACTGTAATTTTGCTATCGTTATGAATTGGATGACCCCTGTTAAAGGGTTATTTGATCCCCAAAGGGGTCGCGACCCACAGGTTGCGACCCCTGCTGTAAGGATTTAAAGTCTCAAAACCCCAAAGGGGCAGATCTTTGTCCTATTGGGAGTCAATAAAATGGTAGTTAGGTTTTTTTCTGCATCAGTATCAGATTCTGGTGGCAATCTCAGTCATCCTGCATTGTGGTCTGGTTTGAACTCCGGAAATGACTGCCCTGGTTTGAGGTGAGGGCCACGGTGCTTCAGTGGTAGACCTCTCATCGACTTTCACCGGGAAGACCCGGGTTTGATTTGCAGAATGTGCCCCAGACTGTCAGTGAAGGTTTGTGTGTTGCTATGACACTGAGCAGGCTTCAGTGGTGTTTCCAGACTGAAACAGAATAATGAAGAAAGACCTGATCATCCCCATCCACACATTGACCTATGGCCCACCACTGTTGGCTTCCTCTCCCAGTCCTGGTGGTAGCACAGATAGGCACAGTTTGCTCCACTGCCCATGAGGTGCCCATGAGAGGCTGACGCGACAACCACAGTCAAGATCAACAGCTTAAACTCCATTCTGGGTCTATGGAAACAAGAACAACCTTCTGAATTGAGGTCGCATTGCTATTTGGGACTGGGAGGATGCCTTTGTGATATGGATTGCACTCTGGATCCCAAGGGGGACTTTTAAACACAGCCACATAGCAGCTCCGGAAATTGCCATAGTGAGAAGGCAGGTTTAAAAAAAAAAAAAAAAAGCTTTTACTGGCTTGCTCAAAGGAGGCTGCGGGTAGATTGGGGGGTGGAAAACTCCTCTGGAAATGGAAAATTTTTTTATCCTTACATATGCATCATTTCTTCTGGTCCTGAAAGAAAACACAAAGCAGACGAGAGGAGGAAACGGAGACTGGCAGTCATCTTGTTGGTATTCCCACAGCACCCCCTCCTTAAGCGCTTGCTGCCATCTCATCCAACTCCACTCAGTGTATTTTCACCCGGCAATGATGCAGAAATGTCTGCGTACTCCAGTTTTATTGTAGTCGGGCAGCGTTTATGGCTTTGACGTTCAACTGAGCATGGCAGGACGTCTAGAAGCAATTATAACCAGCACCTGCTCTGTCTGTGCGGTGGGCAGGCAGTGACGGATTCCCAGCCTCCGGAACACTAGTGTTCCCTCCCAGCTCAGGATAATGACGGTGACACTCGGCCCCCTTGTTGTCTGGGGAGCTCAAGGAGCTCTCCTCTGAAACCTCAACTTATGGGCATTTCTTTGAGTGAAGACATCAAATTAGTGACTGGAAAGGAAGGCGTAGGAGATGATTATTGGCCACAAGACAAGCCTCAACCGCCTCCAGAGAGCATGTCTCCTAAGTGCAAAGTGTGGAGAGGGAGGAAACAATTGATCACAAATGGAATAGACTCTGAGTCTCACCACACAATGTGTGTGTGTGGTCACTGAGGCGGCAACATTATGACTGGGGGACGGATACGGTTTGTGCAGCCGTGATTGCCATCCAGAATGTGGCATGCTATTGTGAAAAATGATTTTTTATTCTGAGCAAATCTCTGCTTCCACTTGCTTTAATGCTTCGCCGGAGAGCAGGGGACTCTGGGAGGGGTGGGGGGCGCACAGGGCTGGGCTGACCTCAGGAACTCATGTGTAAAGGGCTTTTTCTCACTTGGAAGCAGGCTGTTCTTTCTGGTAAAGCTTGTTTGTGAACCTTGCCACATCTGCATCCGAAGAGGGAACTGAAGGTGACAAATGCCACGAGGAGCCCCGGGCACATCTTGTTTCATTTGAATCCCAGTTTTACCTTTCCTCCTTTCTGGGTTCTGAAGCATCAGATGGGTGCCAAACGCTTCCACGGACAACTAAAGCTGAACAAGGTGGAGGCAGATGAAGAGCAACGGGAGGTTGGTGTTTGGGAGACTGAATACTTGGGCTTCCTAGGCCAGTCCAGTTGGTGGTTAGAGCCCTGTTTCAGATTCCACTGTAATCTCCTAGTGTCCAAGGACCAAGTGGCTCCTAAGTCCAGAATTTCTGTTACATGTGTCACCAAGGAGGAGTTGGGCTAAAATGCATTGAAGAATAAAGCAGGAGCTTGGCTTATGAATCCACTCTCTGATTCTGAAATTTCAAAGGCTCCGTGCACAGACATTTCAACACTGAAAGCACAGCAGGGAAAACCAAAGACTTGGGCTTCCTCCTTGTCCCTCTTTTTGGGCTTTTACGGTTTTCCAAGGCGCCTCCCTGAGCCGAGTGTTGTATAGGTCAGGTTTAAAGATGTCCTAGTTCCGAGGGACTTGCTGTTCTGCTTTCTTTTTCAGGGAGACCTGGTTTCTTGTCTTGTGGCCAAACACAGAGCACAGATGTCTGTGGGCCTCCTCCCTTTCCCCTGACCTTTGCTCTCTTCTCTGGATACACTACTGACCTGTTCTCCCTTACAAGATCTGAACTGCTCACAAACTTCGACGAATTCTCATCCTAGCAAGAAGCATCTGAGCATCTTATTAGAGCCTGTATGAGTTCTGTTCTGGATGCCTATTTGTGCAAATTCAGGGTCTGGCATGGAAACATTCCATGTCCACAGACCTGCACAGATAATATAAACTCCAACAGTAGTTTAAGGTTTAAGGTGGTAACAGGGAACGCTGGGGCCTGTGGCTCCTGGTGAACCTCACAGGCTGTCTAAAGGGGCTACTTCCATCTCAATGTAACCATACAGGAATGTAGACCTGTTAGGTAGCAAGACAAGGGGTTGTTCCTCTCCATGCTTAGGGGGCCCCCTACAGGAGGTTGGAAGCCAATGCAGGCTAAAGGGCATGCACCAATTCAAGGCCAAGCCAGGAGAGCTTAATTGACGCCTCACAGCTGAAAGCCCTTAAAAGGCTGGAACCTTCCCTTCAGCTGCTTCTCTGCCTTCCACTCAGCAGGGCTGGGTGTGCAGTGTCATGAGGGTGCCCGTGTTCAGTTTACTCTAACACCGGAACCTTCTTCTCTCCTGTATATAAACCCACTCGGATCACCAACCAGGCTTTGGTGTGAATTTCTTTCTAGTGTGTAGCCAAGGACCGAGACATTTCCCACCCGAGAAACCTACAGACCCAGACTTACAATAAACCCATATGTGTGTGTGTGTGTGTGTGTGTGTGATACACACACACACACACACACACACATATATGGCAAGAGGTGAACAGGTCTAGCCAGCAATGGTGAAGAGGGCCCTGGGCTTGAGATTGAGAATGATTCTGAAGTAGAATCCATAACCCTTAGAAATGTATTGGCCTGCTATACCAATCCAATTACCCTCAACCTTCTTCAAAGAATTGGAAAAACTGACCACCAACTTCATATGGAGAGGGAAGAAACCCAGAATTAGCAGAGAACTCCTCAAGAAGAAGGACACAATTGGAGGACTCGCCCTACCTGATTTCAATGCCTACTACACAGCTACAGTGGTCAAAACAGCATGGTACTGGCACAATGATAGACACTCAGACCAGTGGAAAAGAATAGAAAGCCCAGGAGTAAAATCATCAGCATATAGACAACTGATCTTCGACAAGGGTCCCAAAAATGTCAAGTGGGAAGCAGATGCCCTCTTTAATAAGTGGTGCTGGAAACAATGGATATCCACATGTAGAAAGTTGAAATAAGACGTCTACCTCACCCCATGCACAAGAATACACTCAAGGTGGATCACAGATCTAGAAGTCAAACCCCAAACCATCAGGACCATTAAGGAGGGAATCGGGACTAATCTCAGAGTACTGGCCCAGGGAGCACATAGGCTCACTGCAACAGGGAAGGGGACACACACAGGTGAATTGGAAATCGACAAATGGGATCTAATAAGAATAAAATGCATGTGCACCTCGAAAGACTTTGCCAAGAGGGTGACAAGGCAACCCACAGACTGGGAGAAGATTTTTAGTAATGACACATCAGACAAAGGGCTCATTACTAAAATCTACAACACCATCGTGACCTGCAAAAAGAGGAAAACAGTTAACCCCCTAAGGAAGTGGGCAAAAGAAATGAGAAGAACTTTCACTAGAGAGGAGATCAATATGGCCAATAAACATATGAGAAAGTGCTCGAAGTCCCTTGCCATAGGAGAAATGCAAATCAAAACAACCATGAGATACCACCTAACACCCCTGAGGCTAGCCCAGATCAGTAAATCAGAGAGCAACAAGTGTTGGAGGGGCTGTGGTGAAGTAGGAACCCTCCTCCACTGCTGGTGGTCGTGTACATTTGTACAGCCACTGTGGAAAGCAATCTGGCGATACCTAAAGAAAATGGAAATTGATCTACCTCATGACCCAGCCATCCCTCTACTGGGCATATACCCGGTTGAAGCAGCAAATAAAACACGACCAGTCATATGCGCTCCAATGTTTATTGCGGCACAATTCACAATGGCAAAGGCTTTGAAACAGCCTAAGTTTCCATCGACAGACGAGTGGATTAGCAAACTTTGGCACATACACACAATGGAGTATTATGCAGCACTGAAAAGCACCGATGAGCACATGAAACACGTTATTTCATGGGAAGAGCTGGAAGGAATTATGTTAAGCGAGGTAAGCCAGACCCAAAGGGACAGGTACAACATGAGTCCCCTGAGGTAAGTACAATCAGCATGACAGAAATAGAAGAATAAACATCCATCCCACAATAAACGGGAGGAAGCATAGATAGTTGGAGGGAGGACAGGCCACACCTAGGGAGGTACATAAGAGCCCAGCATAAAGAAGGGGTAGTGGGGTAGGGAGAGGGAGAACCGGGAGGGGGAGAATCCGAATGGATGGTATGGGGGGGGGCAGGGTACTAACCCACCCGGGGGAGAGTATCGGTTATGTCCCCACAGATTTGGAACATGCATACGGACCCCAACACGACACACCAAACAAGGAGGACAACGCAAAGTACAGAGGTCTACACAAAGAGGCTGGACGACAAGCCGGCCCAAACCAGAATTAGGCCGACCCCCACACTCGAAGGGAATACCACAGAAAACAAAAATAGATTGTCTGGAGTGGGAAAGGAACTGACCCACCACACCACATCCAGAAGGAAGCTGAAACAAAAGAAGGAGAAAGGACATAGTGGAGTACACCTGGGTCCACCAAGCCCAAAGTCGATAGACCAGCTAGAAGAGCCCATCATACAGAGAGGACCATTCAGCTGACCACACTACGAGATATGACATCCTGCACCAACACATGGCCCTACACGGGACAGCACCTGAGACACAATGGGGGATGGGCAACTGAGCTGACCCCGCCACACTGAGGCAAACACTGGGGACATGCAATGGAGCAGCGGAGGAAGCAGAGCAAAGGGAGCCCGAGGGAGTAGAAAGGATGGTCTTCTGGGCCAGGACGTGGCGCCTCACAAGCTACACCTAGAAAACACTCCTAAAGGCCAATGAAAGGACCTTGAACTACTAGCAATTTTTTCTTTTAATATTTGCTATCTTTTTGTTTAGTCTTTTAAAATTTGTTTTGTTTTTTTACCCAGTAAATTTTGTATGTTAGTGGCTTTTCTGCTTATCAGCGTGTCGATGTTGCTTCTGTCAAAGCCATGTTCTTATGGGCCACTTGGGCGCAGTCAAAGTCATATCCATTTGTATGCACGTATTACTATGTCAGCAGGTCCACCTAGACAAGATAGGCTGGACAAATAATGAGAGAAGAAAACAACAGGACCAACGGTCCTGGAGGGACATGAGAGCGTGGGAGGTAGGGGAAGGGAGGAGGTGTCGCCCAACACAGGGACAAGGGAACAGCGAATGGTTCAAAACCAGAGGAGGGAGGGGAGGGGAGGACTGGAAGGGAGTGACCAAGAGCAAGGTAACTGAGAGGAACTACTGAATCCAGAATGAAGGCTAAACATGGTAATGGGTCGGGAGGAAAGCGAAAGGAAATAGAGGAAAGGAGTAGGAGGCAAAGTGCATACAGAGAAGCCTAAATACAGACATGTACATATGTAAACATATTTATGATTATGGGGGCAATAGATTTATATGCATATATTTATAGGTTCAGTAGTAGGGTAGCAGATGGACATTGGGCCTCCTCATGCATAATCCCCCAATACAATAGCACCTCGCCCTGCTAAGCAGCCATTGCAGGATACCCATCTTCCCGACATGATCACTGAAGACAGCCGTGTGTGTAAGCAAATGTGGTGAAGAAAGCTGATGGTGCCCGGCTTATCAAAAAAAAAAATATAGCGTCTGGGGTCTTAAAGGCTTGAAGGCAAATAAGCGGCCATCTAGCTCAGAAGCAACAAAGCCCACAGAGAAGAAGCACACGGCCTAAGCGAATACAAAGTGTTGAATGGACCATGTAGCAGATACAAAGGAACAAAAACAATCATTGTGTGATCACCTCCCTCACATAATGGCTGAAGACGAAAGTGTGCATAAGCAAGTGTGGTGAAGAAGGCGGATGGTGCCCGGCTACTGAGAGATATAGCGTCTGGGGACTTAAAGGCTTGAATGCAAACAAGCGGCCATCTAGCCCAGAAGCAACCGAGCCCACACGGAAGCAGCACACCAACATAGGTGATCATGAAGGACAGAGGAGACCAGGTCTCCAACATCAAAGGTGGGGTGGTGGTGAGAATCACATCACCGTGAAAGAGGGGGAGTGCATGATGGGGACCCAACGCCCACCTGTAGACAGCTGGACACCCCTTCCAGAGGGGTAGTGAGGAGGAGATGGGCCACTCAGGGTTCAGTGTAGCAACAATGAAACTCAAAATCTTCCTCTAGTTCCTGAACGCTTCCTCCCCTCCCAATCATCATGACCCCAATCCTACCTTGCCTTGCGGACCTGGTTATACCAGAGGATGTACAGCGGTGCAGTGGGGATCTGGAGGCACAGGGAATCTAGGACAGACGAACCCCTCAACACCAGCTGTGGGAGTGGCGACACCAGGAGGGAAGGGCATGTAGAAAGGGAGAACCGATCTCAGAGATCTATGTGTTACCTCCTCTCTGGGAGATTGGCAAGGGGGAGGCGGGTGAGGGGAGACGCCGGGGAGTGTAAGATAAGATATAATAATTATTTATAAATTATCAAGGGACCAGGGGTGGGATCGGGGAGGGAGGGGGATGGGGGGAAAAAAAGGGAAACCGAGCTGATTCCAGGAACCCAAGTGGAAGGTGAATTATGAGAGTGATGAGTGCAACGAATGTATAAGGGTGCTTTGCTCAATTGATGTATGTACAGATTGTGATAAGAGCCTTATGAGCCCCAATAAAACGATTAAAATAAATAAATAAAGAATGAAAGAAAAAAAAAAAAAGAAATGTATTGGCCTTAGGGGAGGGGCAAAGAGGGCTGGATTGAGAAAGTCTGTGGCATCCAGTTCTGACTTGACTTTTGGATCCAGAATCTTTCAGGAGTCATGGCCTTGCCCTCCAGCCAGAACTTCCAATAACCGTCTTCTCAGAGCCTTGTTAAATTCTCATAATACGTTACACCTGCCATCCTGTGAGCAGCTACCAAACCCAGGCACTTTTTTCTTTCTTTTTTTTTTTTTTAAACAGGAACAATAAAGTTTATTGAACCGTAGCTTAGTACAGGCGCTGGGGTTTCCCCACGGTGCTCTTAATGTACAAAGCACGGATATTCTGCCAATTCTTCTTCAGCAGCGAAACCAAAAAGTTGACAGCCAAGTGGATGTTGTACACGAGTTCATCATCTGTCATCTTCACATGGCCAACTGCCACTGCCAGACACAGCACCTTCTTCATCTGGAACTTGACGGTGGACTTCACCTCGTCGACCTTGGCCACCATGTTCTCATTGTGGGTCAGCAGGGAAGGGGATTTCCCGGCCTTGTTCAGGCCCGGGCCCAGAATTCGAGGAATCTGCTTGATCAGGGTCTCTGAGGCCAAAAAGGCATCATACTTCTTGGCCAGCTTTTTGACCAACTTCTTATTCTTGTTGAGCTTCTTGAGCGCCTCGATGTCCATGTGAGGGATCTCCACGGCCTTCGCTTGTCGCAGTGCTGCTGGTCCCCAAGGACACACTCTGAGAACTTGGGGCGCGGGGTGGACTTAAGCCTGACGGTGCCAGAGAAGCGTTTGTCCTTCTGAGGGTCGTAGTTCTTCAGGCTGCTCTGCAGCTCCACCGTCTCCAAAAACTTCCGGCACTTGCGCTGGTTCCTGTGCAGGACTTCCCGCACCGCCTCGTAGAGGGTGTCGCGAGAGACTTTGGTACTCATGGTTCCTAGCGCTGCGGCAACCGGAAAAGAGACCCAGGCACCTTTTTCAAAGACAAGCTCGCTCTCTTTGAATTCCTGACCTCGCCGACCGTGTGAAACAAGGACCATTCCAGAATTACATAGAAGCAAGCATGGAAGCAAGGGCATCCACCACCCCGAATGCGTAGGGGTCATGAACCAAGTGCTTTCTGTAGAACAGCCCCAGAAGGCAGACCTTTGGCTGGAAAACCTGTTAGGGAGCTAGCATAGGGACTGGCAGGCCCATTACACAAGCTCAGAGGTCTGAGCTACGGGCTCATGAAGTAGAGGCTCACGGCATGCTCAGAAGTTCAGGTTTCCAGCCAGCAGGGGGAGCTACGCCTGGGTGGGCGCTGTACCTGCATTGGCTCACCTAGGCCAGGTGAATTCAATTCAACAATACAGCCAATGAGGTCGAACTACGTCATCGACCACGCCTCCCTAACCGCTCATAAAACTCAAGAGGATCCCAAACCAGGCCTCGGCGTGAGCTGTTTCTGGGTGGAGCCGTGGACCGAGGCACACCTGCCCCAGGTGAGGTCCAACAGAAGCGGTGCTGTGTGACTGGAAGCTATGAGGTAAGCCGGCCCCAGGAGTGGGCCTTCCCATGCTGGTCTCACGGGTTGTGGGCCCCTCTGGGCTCCTTTCACCTCACCACCCTTGGGAGAATTGTTGGGTTGAGTTCACCTGGCCTAGGTGAGCCAATCCAAGTGGCGCCCCACCCAATACGGTGGAGGCCCCTGGGGACGCTTGTAGCGTATTGCCGCAGCCCCAGCCTTTTGTGTCGGTCTTTGCGCCATTTCTTGCTGGTGTCAGTCTTTGCGCCGTTTCCTGCTGGTGTCGGTCTTTGCGCCGTTTCTTGCTGGTGTTGGTCTTTGCGCCGTTTCTTGCTGGTGTCGGTCTTTGCGCCGTTTCTTGCTGGTGTCGGACTTTGGGCCGTTTCTTGCTGGTGTCGGTCTTTGCGCCGTTTCTTGCTGGTGTCTGTCTTTGCGCCGTTTCTTGCTGGTGTCGGTCTTTGCGCCGTTCCTTGCTGGTGTCTGTCTTTGCGCCGTTTCTTGCTGGTGTCGGTCTTTGCGCCGTTTCTTGCTGGTGTCGGTCTTTGCGCCGTTCCTTGCTGGTGTGCGGGACTTGATGTGCCTCTCTGTGCCTGCCTTCCCGGGCTGCATTTGGGAGGGGGCTGGGACGCTGCTGCCTGTAGGCTGGGAGGATTTTGACTCCCAAAGCCTTCTCGAGGCTCAGTGTAAAAGTTTATTTGGACTCGAAAACAGAATCAAAGACCCAATTAATTAAGTTTTAGAAGCAGGCTTTATTGCGAACTTGTGGCGGGTTCAGCAACACAGGGTATTGAGCTATTGAAGCCACACCAGGGAAAAAATCCTGGCGGCGTTTTTATGCCCACTGCTGGCAGGCACAGCTGGGGAGAATCATAGCTTGGGGGGGGGGGGTTGGATCTGCGCACACAGGTGCTTCCGAAGGGAGAAGGTCGTTAATCTTACCTATATATGTCAGGGACGCATGGAGTGACCATATCTTCAGAAAACCTTCTGGCTTTGGGAGGAGCTGGTTCCAGGAATTTGGGGTTGAGCAGAGGAGGGGAGGTCAGTTAGGGGTCACTCTTGAGAGCTAAAATGGAGTCTGTTGTGCCAAGACAGGACGTTTTAGACTGACCCTATAGGGAAAAGGGACAACATTAGTCCATTTCTGTAACTGCTTCCTGTGGGTAGTGGGCGAAGAGCAAGGGGAGGGGCTTTTCCAGGCAGAGTACTGGGAGTTGCGGCCTGGCACAGGGTGGAGAGGTTGTTGTTGCTGGTGGACTGCTATACGGGTGATTTCGCGGAGTCGACTTTGCAGGAGCTGAATGAGACAAGGAGCAATTAAGAGCAAAATTACTACTAAAGTTATGGGTTCTAGTATGGGGGCTAGGAAGGAGTACAGAGAAGAGTTCCACCAGGAAGAGGATCCGTCTGTTCTGAATCTGTTGTTTTGCAGCTCACGGTTTAGCTTGTTGAGGGTCTGGACTCTAGTTTCCACAATTCCCAGCTTATTGATGTAATAACGGCATTCCTCCTGGAGGAATAAGCAGGTTCCTCCTTTTTCAGCAGTGATGAGGTCTAAAGTGCAACGGCTCTGCAAGGCAACTTGGGCAACAGAGGTTGTTTGTTTCTGCAGGGAGGCTAGAGATTTGGCAGAGGCATCGACTGCCAGCTGGAAGCATGTGGATAACTTGTCTGCTGTGGTGATAGAGGGTCTAAGGGTCCCGCCGCTGAGTCCTACTGCACCTGCTGCTGAGGCTAAGGAGATTCTCACTGCTATCGGAAGAAAAACTGCTCTTTTAGTTTGGCGACTGTATACCTGGATGTATTTGTCCTGGACCTCAGCCGGAGTGTATGTAGTGAGCTGCGGAACCAGAGTGACGGGCAGGCACAAAAGGGTAAGGTAGAACTGATGTTTAAATGCTTAGTGTATAGTTGCACCAAAAGAAAATTTTTTTCTGGCGCTGTTAGTGGTTTGGAGGGGATTTGGGTGACATTACATGTCTGTGTCGATGGATTGGAGTAGCAAAAGGGCACTTGAGTGTTTTCTGGTTGGATGTACAGAGGAATATTGGGGATGGTTATGGGTTTTGTGGTCTTTACGTTGGATGAAAATGACAGGGCAGGACCTGGTACTGCTACCAGAGGAGGGCGTTCTAGGGCTGCACACATGCAGCAGGTGGAGAGGTTGCCTAGTCCAGCAAAGTGGCGATGGCCAGTCCCTGCTGTAGCAGGGTAAGCTGGGAGAAGGGAGACTCAGAAGGTTTAGAAATTTGCTTAGTGAGTTGAAGGTCTTGGATCTGAATATTACAGTGGATGGTGGATTGGACCTGGAGTAGCGACCTCCATACATAGAGTTTGGCGTCTGGAAATTTCTCTCGGCGAGTGTCGTACCACGCTCCTGGAACCAGAGGTGTCCAGCGGCTATCCCAGGGGTCTGGGATTGTGAGAGTGTATTTAGATTGATGGTAGTAGAATCATCCCTGGGGACAAAGGGAAAGGTAAAGTATCTGGCAGGAAGACCAAGGACGCCCTACATTTTTCTGTATTCACCTTTTTGCACATTGGGTAGTTGCCTTCTGGTTATACAGGTAGCAAATGATGGGATCAGCTTTTCCTTGATGCCGCTTAAAGTCAGTGAAATTTAAGTATATGGGTGTTCTGCACCCTGTGGGTGGGCAGTCAGCGGTGGCCAGCAAATAATCATAACGCTTAGTGCGGGCGTAATTGGTATAGTTTTCAGTCAAGTAAAATCGCCAGCAAAAGGGGAAATTATATTAGGTTTAGCTGGCTGGCTTGGTGAGGCGAGTGAGGTGGAGAGACATAGGACCAGTAGACTGAGCCAGACCACTGGGAGCCATGGTCAGAGTTCACTGCTGCCTTGACTCGGGACAAATGTACCCAGGAATCTATTCCAAGACCCTTGACTGCCAAGGGAGTGGTGAGCACTACGGTGTAAGGGCCTTCCCACCGGGGTGCTAAGGGTCTCGGTGCTAGGGATTTAATTAACACAGCATTTCCAGGATGCACTGGTTTTTGGTGATCAGCAGAGGTCGGAGATGGTTCAGGGATGGGGGAGTTTTCGTGTTGTCTAAGAAGGTTGCGGAGCAAGGACAAGTATGGAAGGTACGAAGCTAGCGGAGGGCAATCAGTTGCAGGAAGAGGCGAGAAAAGAAAAGGTTGTCCGTAGAGTATTTCGATCATGGCTGGGGAGGATCTGCACACATAGGTGCTTCAGAGGGGTCGTTAATCTTATCTATATGTGAGGGAGGGTTGGAGTGACCATATATTCAGAAAACATTCTGGCTTTGGGACGAGCTGGTTCCAGGAATTTGGGGTAGAGCAGGGGAGGGGAGGTCAGGTTGGTTAGGGGTCAGTCTTGAGAGCTAAGATGGAGGTGCAGGCCTCTAAATGGAGTCTGTTGCACCAAGACTGGGACACAGTGGTGTGCTGCGGCTCCGCCAAGCAAGATGGCTGGGAGCGCCCACATCTACCCTGTTGGTTTGGGCAGGTCTCTGGCTGGGTGGTTGGCTCCAGGCTGGCTTTCGGCTAGGCCACAATCTGCGGCTTCCATTTTCCCAGCCACATGACTCCACTCCCAGGCAGAATGGCGCCACCTGTGTCTGTTGTAGCTACTGTCTCTTCCCAGAAAGAAAGCCACCCAGACCGCGGGCAAGTTCAACAGAACAAGTTTTATTTTCTGCGCAGAGACTGTCAGCTCTCTTGAGAGGAGACTGAGTGGCCCCCAGTCTAATTTTCCAAAGGTTTTTATACTTTTGCAATGTGCAGGTGTGCAAGCAGGTAGAGTAGAGAAGCAGGGTGTTGCAGTTAGCCATTCTTAGTTGAACATTACATGCTCTGGTCTTTCCTTCTGTACGTTCCCTTGGACTATGTCTGCACAGCCTACCTCCCCAATATCAGCTAGTTCACTGACAGTTCATAGCTAGTTTATTTACTGTTCATAATGGCTTCTATCAGCTCAAAATGACTTCTCTTGTCAAGGCTGTTTAAGCTTTGCCCAGAGCTGCTACATTCCCTCCTCTTCTTAGCCGAGTTCAAATCATTGAATCTGCGGTAGCCAGCCCAGTGTATGGTGGGCTCAGCACTAAGAGTTTTATGGTTTGTACTTTCTGTGTGAGGACTGCCACTAGCTTATTGGTTATTATTGGTCCAAACGTGAGGTTTAGCAGGAGGAGGATTAGGGGTCCGGCTAGGGGCGTTACTAGGGTGGTTCGCCAGGTTGCCCAATTAAGTAGCTTTTCAAACCAATTGGTTTCTTCATTTCTTTTCTTGACTCTTTCCTCTAATCTTTTCCTAACCAGGGCTAAACTATCTTTAATGATTCCTGAATGGTTTGCATAAAACAAGTTTCTCCTAATGCCATGCACAACACTCCTTGTTTCAAAAGGAGCAAGTCAAGCCCTCGGCGGTTTGGCAACACACTTCTACAAGGGAGTGTAAGGATCTTTCTAAATGGGAAACATGGTATTTTTATCCCTGTATATCTAAAGCAATTTGCTGACAAAGAGTCTGATAGTTTAAGTTTCCTTGTATTAAAGCAACTGACCCGACTGCAGCTAATCCCATAATCCCAAGCACCGTTAACAGTGGGACTGACATTGGGGCTCTTTTAGCTCATCCAGAAATTCCAAAGTTATCCCTACCTCCTTCACCAGAACACAGGTACACTTGAGGAATAACATGCACTAGGACACAAATACCCGGGTCTGCTGCTAATACTGGGGAAAGGAGACAGGGTGCTAGTCCTGTGGAACAAGTAAAGCAAGTACCCGTTGTGGCAGATAACAAATAAGGATCACCATTTGGTTCAATAGGAACAGCTTGAAGGCAAAAATCTTGATATTTTGATATATTAAAGGGATAATTAGATGAATAAAAACAGTCTTCGCCCTTGGTAATCTTTTAAAGTGAGCTAGAGTTGAGTCCACTCTAACCTCACCTACAGACTGCTGCTTCGTGTAATCCTTCTTACTAACATTTCTAATTGGATTACGCTCTGCACCAATAGTGCTATTTGTAGCTGTGCCTACCGAGTAAGGGGGAGCAGGGTTCAGACAAAGCCAACAATCAGTTGCGAGGTTAGGATTTGAGTTCATAAATTGGAATACAGCATCCAGAGTATCAAACACAGAACCTTGAGGTGGCTCCTGAATGGGAAGGGCCCTTTGAGTTGGGCTGGCAGTGAACGGGAAAGTTACTGAAGAGTCTGGAGGGTGCGGCAAAGGAATCTTAATGATACCCAGCTGTGGCTCTTCAGGATTTATCACCAGGTTTGGGCCTATTTATGGACAGGAAGTTGCCATATTTTACTTTGCTGCATAGTAAAGGTTGTCCCGGGATCTCTATCATTTACATAATACTGAATTCCCCATGTGTTCCCAGTGAACCCAATAACGCTTGAATCCAGTTCTTATTGGGTTACATTTGGAAACCATACACGTGGTGGGATCAAACCCCTCCGACTTGAGTCCCATTCTTGTAAAAACAATAGGGTCGTCTTTAACAAGTTTCCACCCTGAAGATGATAGTTTCACAACCCTAAGCTGCACAATGGCAATGTCCCTCCCCTTGGCAGTTAGGGAGCCCATGAGCCGGGCATCTATAGAAATGGTGTGTTTGGAGCCTTCTTTCTATAGAGGGTATTCCGCACCCATAGGACGGGATTCCGGTTATGGGCCCCATTGTGCCCTTTACCTTTAAAGGATCCGGAATGCCAGCTCTTTCCTAGCAAATCAAACAAATCAAAGCAGAAACGGGGGTCAGACCCAGTGTAAGAAGTTACATATTCACTGTTGGAGGTTCGAGTAGCAGTCCACAGATGTGTTTGTGGTTGGGCGAAATGGCGGGTGCTGACAGCAATGCTCAGACAAAAACAATTAAGTTCTGTAAAGCCTTAATTTTGAGGGTTTTTCTGTCTTTCTGAGTGTTCATCTTTTCAGGATATGCTCAGGGAGGGCTTTTTTTGACTTGTGACTGATGAATCCACGGCCCCTTCCCCACTACTTTAATAGCAGTTGGTGTTATAAGTATCACCTAGTATGGGCCACTCCCCCTAGGTTCTAAGGTCTCGGGTCAGTGCTTCTTTACCCACGTTCAGTCTCCAGGTTGCAAGTTGTGGGCTGCCTCTTCACTTTTCCCTTGGTTGGGCCCAAAATGAAGGTGTCGGAGCAGATGATTTGTCTCACCTGCTGGACAGCCTGCAGGCACTTCATGAAGGAACAAGTAGTGACTTCCATTACTTCTACTTCCTTCAGTCTTGGGAGGATTGGGGAAGGTCTGCCAAACTTAAATTCAAACGGGGTCGTGCTTTTCACATAGGGAGTGCATCGGACTCGAAGTAGGGCAAAAGGTAAAGAAAGGATCAATCCAGTTCTCGCCAGTTTCTAAATGCAACTTAACTAACAATTCCTTTAGGGTTCTGTTTATTCTTTCTACTTGCCTTGAACTTTGGGGCCTATAAGCCCAGTAGAGCTTCCAGTTAATATTTAGAAGCATTGCTAATACTTTAGTAATTTGAGCAATGAATACTGGGCCATTGTTGGACCCCAAGGTGGTGGGAAGCCAAATCTAGGGACAATTTTAGTTACTAATAATTTACACCCAGTGGCAGCAGTGTCCTTCTTCGTTGGGAAGGCTCCCACCCATCCAGAATAGGTGTCCACTAGCACCAGCAAATACCCGTAGCCATACTTTCTAAGTTTGATATCCATAAAGTCCACCTCCCAGAATTCTCCAGGAGTACTACCTCGAGCTTGTGGTTGGGGTTGCTCCTTTTCTTTTGTAGGGATGTTTCCCCGAGCGAGCACAGTGCAAGCAACAGTGGTGTCATCTGCCACCCAGTGTCCAAGCCTGGGTATGTAAAAGTACCTGAGGAGCAACTGAGACCATTTAGAGGATCCTGAGTGCATACCTTCATGTAGTCCTTGAATCAGATCTCTCCCAGAGCTTCTGGCATGAATCTTCTTCCATCAGGATGCAGCAGCCACCTGGATGCTCCGAGTTTCTTTGGCAGCCCAGCTCTTGGCTTACCTTTAGATCATTTTCCGAGTATGTAGGTTGTGGCAGTAACACTGGGGATGGCATGGTCATGGCCATTACCTTGGGGATTTGTGGTATAATCCTGGCATTCGAGATCCACCGGTCCAGGGGACTTGTTAGGAGGGGCTCAACCATAGGTCCCCCTACCCCAGCAATATCCTGCCCCAGTGTAAGCTTCCTAGCTTCTATAACTAGGATGGCCATGGCAGCCTCAGCTCGCATGCAGCTCGGCCATCCTGCAGTTGCAGAGTCTAGTGTGATTGAAAGATCGGCCACAGGTCTCTTTCATGGCTGCAAGTTCTGAGTTAGCATTCCTTTTGCTGTGCCCCTGGCCTGATAGACAATTGGAAGGGATTTTCTATGTCTGGAAGGGGAAGAGAGGGTGCCCATATGAACGACGTTTTTAAGGATTCAAAGGCTTGCTGTTCTACTTCAGTCCATTGAAGTTTTTTCCTTTCCCCAGTACTTGCATATAGGAGTTTGGCTAATCCATCAAATCCCAAATTCCACAATGGACAGTACCCCACAAATCCTAGAAACTCTCACACCTGCCTCTTAGTCTCAGGGACTGGGATTTTGAGGATCACCTCAGTGCGGCTGGGGGACAAGGTCTGTTTTCCCTCCTCCAGTTGGTAGCCTAGGTATACAGCTTTATTGACACACAGTTGAGCCTCTCTTTCAGATTCCCTGGACCCCAATTGGCCAAGGACTATTAACAGGTCCTCGGTAGCACTTGGGCATTCCTCCAGGGTTTCGGAGGCCAGGAGGAGGTCATCTGCATACTGGAGCAAGGGGGTTTGGGGGTGTTCCTCCTTGTATTCCTGTAAGTCTTCATTGGGTTGACGTACAGAGGACAAGGGTATGGAGAACAAAGCATCCTTTAAGTCCAAAACAGTATAACAAATTCAGTTTGATGGGATAGTACTCAGGAGGGTCTCGGAGTTTGGTACCGTGGAGTGGACAGTTTCTACCCTCGCATTTACCTCTCCGAGATCCTGCACCATTTGGAAGTCCTCAGTTCCCGGTTTCGGCATGGGCAGCAGGGGAGCGTTCCATGTGGACTTGCAGGGCACCAAAATGCCTGTCCTCTTTAGTCTGCATATGTGAACAGCAATACCCACCTGTGCTTTCCAGGGAGTAGGGTTTTGCTTGACACTCACCAGTGTGGCTGAGCTCAGAAGTTGTACGACCGCAGGCACCTGATGTTCAGCAAGGTCTGGCAGGTTGTTCTCTGCCCAAACAAAAGGAATATCTTTTAGCCATTTATCAAGAAGTTCCTTTGAGGAGGTTTCTTCTGCTCTTTGATAAAACACATATCCCTCTGGCAGTGGAGCGGTGAGCAAAACCTTTGCCTTTTCAAGTTCAAGGGTTAAGGTGGTTGCAGCAGATGAGAAAGTAATCATGGCCACCATTTATCGAATAAATCCCGACCAATTAGGGGAAAGGGGCCCTGAGGCATTACCAGGAAGGAGTGTGGAACTGTCTCTTGTGCTAAATCTGTTATTCTGGCTGTTGTCCATGGGTATGCTTGGGTCTGCCATGTGGCACCTGTAATTAAAATCTTTCCTTTTGACAATGCACCTGTAGTCTTTTCCAAAACCAAGAAGGTGGCCCCTGTGTCCACCAAGAAATTTACTGGCTGGCCCCCTTTTTGGAGTGTTAGCGTGGGATCCTGGAGGCCAAGTGAAACAGCCCTGACACCTTCATTCAGCTTCTTCAAGCATTATTGTCTCTCGCTTGGGTCTTTCTAGGTGTGAATGAGGCCCGTCCTCTCTAGTGGAGGGTCGTGCACCTCTCCTGGCGTTTTCAAGGGACTGATGTTTCCAATGTCCTTCTTTCCTGCAGTAGGCACATTGATCCTTCTTCGGGGCTTGGTGGTGCCCACAGGTTAGTCTCTCCGTGAGTGGGCCATGCTCTCCATTTCCTGAGCCTCTGGGGTCTCTCATGGCAATTACTAGTATTTTAGCTAGTTTCTTTGTCTCTGTTGTTATACACTCAATGAGCCACTTCTACCAAATCACTAGGATTTTTCCCTTCAAACCCTTCCCACTTCTTTTTCATGTCTGAGGCAGACTGACTGAATAATACAGGCAATACTTACTTCCCTCCTGTTCTCAGGGGGCTTTCAGGTCAATAGGGGTATAAAGCCCGTAGGCGTCCATCAGCCACTCTAAAAAGGCAGGCGGACATTCTCTTGTAGGAGCCTGAGAATTCTCACTGACCTTAGATAAATTTATAGGCTTAAGTGGTTAAGCGGAGGCCCTGCAAGAGCAACTGGTGATATCTGCTTAAGCCCTCTGGGCCTTGCTAGGAGTTTGGATCCCACATTGGTTGTGCAGTGGGGAAAAAAATTTCTCTCAAGTGGGGAGTGCCCGCTGGCTGACCCTTAGGTCCATTGACTGCCTTCTGGGCCTCTCTGGAAGGGGTCCCATTCCTCTGATATGAACAGCACCTGGAGAAGTTGCAGGAAATCACCTCAGGTGGGCTGATGCGTATGGAAAACCATATCTAGCAAAGAAATCAGACCTAATGGTTTGTCAGAAAAAAGGGGTTTTGTTGGTTCCAATTATACAAATCCCTGGAACAAAAGGGAACATATACTGAAAAAGGGATTCGGGAGTCTTCCCAGGTTTGGGGGCTGCTTGCCTTAAGGGGAGAATGGCTGCTGCTGAGTGATCTTTCTCTGGGGGTTGTTAAGACATGCCTGCCCTAGTGTATTTGTTGTGGGGTGGGGGGGCTCAAAAAGAGGCTGTGAGTATTCCTCTCTCCGGCCCCTTGGGAACCTGATAGGGTGGCAGCGGCACCAAGGGTCGGAAGCCAGCTCTCCTGCTCCCAGAGTCCTCTTGCAAAATGGGATAAATCAGACAGGGAGGGAAAGGGGGAAGGGAGGGGGAGGGACAGGGATAGCCTCCACCTTGGTGGTTTTAGGAACTTGGACAGGTTGTTTTTCCGGTCCTGCCATGTTTACTGAAATCTTGGAAACAAGAACTCTTTATGTTGGGGGAGGAAGTCTTTTATATATGTTGGCTTCTTAGTGGCAATGTCAATCCACACATGAATTTAAGGGATCAGATCAGGATGTCCTGGTTCCCCTTTCTAAGCAGGCTCTGACAGTGGCACTCGGATCTCGGTGCACCTCGAAATGTTGTAGCTACTGTCCATTCCCAGAAAGAAAGCATCTACGACCACCGGCAAGTTCAACAGAAAAAGTTTTATTTTCTGCACAGGGTCTGTCAGCCCTCTTGAGAGGAGACTGAGCAGCCCCCAGTTGAATTTTCCAAAGGTTTTTATACTTGTGCAATGTGCAGGTGTGCAAGCAGGCAGAGTAGAGAAGTGGGGTGTTGCGGTTAGCCATTCTTAGTTGAACAAAAACTGCTCTTGTTCTCAAAAGCCTTCTGAACATCCATTTCCTTTGGGACATTCCCTTGGGCTACGTCTGCACGACCTACCACCCCAATATCAGCTAGTTCATTGACAGTTCATAGCTACTTTATTTACCTTTCATGGTGGCTTCTGTCAGTTCAGAATGGCTTCACCATTATCAAGGCTCTTTATGGTTTTACCAGAGAACCTACATAGCCGCCATGGGGAAACAGGGCCTATGACCCTGGCCAAAATGGTGCCCACCAGTCCAAACACGTGGAAGGGCACTGCCTCGGGAGCTGGTTGATTTAGGCCTGGGAGATAGCCCTGCCTTGTCCCGGCAGCCAAATGTTTCCCTTTTCCCCTCCGTTCCCTTTGCCTTTCTCCTGGTTTTTAAAACAAGCTGCTTGAGCCCTATAACACTGAGCAGGACTTTTTTGTAACATTTAATTAAAATGTATCTGGTACCAAAATTATATATTATAAATATGACAATTTGGTTATATTTTTGAAAATTTATACTTTTAAAATATACTTTGGTTGTCATATATATTGATAACAATGAAAGTAAAGAATAAAAACAAAAAAATATTATTTCCTGCATTGAAAACTTCAGGTGTTCTAGGGTTAGTGTTCTACCAGTGTAGGTTTGTTCCTTGTTACTGGCTGGTTTTCCGTTGCTCAGTCTTAAGACAAAGGCGTTCGGAAGCCTAGCCTGGGTAACCCTTACTTTTAGGCTTTCAGTGGTGTTTCTTCATGCACTTTTGGGGACAGCTCTTAATATAGCTCAGCTGCCATGATGTTCCAGCCAGAAATTCCTATTTTCCTAAAGGTTCCCTGAGCTGCCAGATGCCCCTTCCCTTCAGAGATTTGAGAGTCTGCTCCTGCCAGCAGGCATCTTAGAAGGCTGTGGGGCCATCCCAAGCAGTGGTCCTCCTAGCTTATTGTCTAGAAAATGGTTGGACCTAAAGTCACCCACAGCGACTGCTCTTTGACCCTTTGTCTATGGTGGGGGCACCTGTCAGAGGCATCAGTTTAATAGCACACCAGGGGTCTGCTCTGAAGCGGGGTTATTGACCTTGAGGCAGCAAGCTCTAAATAGCCTTGTTTTGTGCTTTCCAGATGGGACTTAGCAGCTTCATACTCAGGAATTGCCCCCTTGCATGAATCCTGTCCAATTGGGATAGAGTTGACACAGAGGCTAGACAAACAAAAGCTGATACACTATGCAACTTTATTTGAGAAAGGAGAATGGTGGCCAGAGAATGGCACACTTTTCCTTCCAACCCTGATTCACCTGGAACAGTTCTGTAGAGTGATGGGAAATGGGCGGAGATGCCAGAAGTTAGAGCATTTCTCCTTTTGAGGAGCAGTAGAGACCTTCATCCCCAGTCCACACAGGAACCCCTAAGGCAGGCGTCCTCAAACTGTGGCCCGTGGGACACATGTGGCCTGACGATATTTATTCCACCCTCAGGGTGTTTTTGCTGCCTCTGCCTGTCCTGCTTAGCAGCCGACTCGTGCAGTGTGCATAGGAACTTGTTCATAGGTTTTTAAAAAACTATAGTCTGACCCTCCAATGATCTGAGGGACAGAACTGGCCCCCTAGGTAAACAGTTTGAGGACCCCTGCCCTAAGGGATCCTGGACTTAGGGGTTACTATTCTCGCAGCCCTGACACACCCCCGATCATTCTACCCATAGTAGAGGCACCAGGGAAATTTGGTCCCTGGGTAATTTACCAGCCTTTTATTCAAATTGAAGCCAAGAAAATTAAAAATGACTTAGGCAGTTACTCTACTTTTGATTACGGTTGACTCCCCCTGTAGTACCCCAATATTACCATTTAACTCTATAACGCTGAGCATATTTCCATAACATATAAAGAAATGTATATATTAATAGATAGATAGATAAACAGACAGATAAATAGGTAGATAACTTTGAAAATAAAGAATAAAAACAAAAACATTTCCCCCAAATTGAAAATTGAGCCATTATAGGGTTAAAAAGGATGGGTCTTATCAGCAGGTGTAAGACCTTAGGATCATAAATGAAGCAGTGATCCCACTGCACCTAGTAGTGCCCAAACCCTGTGCCCTCCTAGGGAAATTGTGAATGCTTTAATCCCCGTTCCTGTACTTAGAGTGAACAAACACATGCCTGATAATCCTAAGTATATTTATTTCTTGTGACACTCACCTAACTTGAAGGGAACGACCTCCTCCGAATCTTAGACTTGTCTCACTTAAACTCTTCAACCTTTTGTCTTTTTGTTTGTTTTTCCAGAAGTTCTCAGGTTACCAAGGCCTCCAAACCAAGTGTGCCAGCTGCAGGACCACGATTTCCTGAACAACCTCAACTTTATCCATCCTGGGACCTGAGTGGACAATCCCTTCTGAGCCCCATTTGCCCCTTTTGCAGCAGGAAGTACTTAGAGATGTCGTCGCCCAGTACCCCAAAGATTTGGGTCCATACCTCTTCAGGGGGCAAATGTTAGGTAGCTATCCTAGGGACTGGGGTGTCCATTATGCATGCCCAGAGGGCCAAGGTAGCAGCCCAAGAAGGAGTGGCACACTGTGCGTGCTCAGAGGTTCAGGTTTCCGGCCAGGAAGAGGAGGTACACCTGGGTGAGTGCTGCAACTTGATTGACCCACCAAAGCCAAGTAAATTAAAATCAGCTGCTGGGGTTGACCAGGGTTGCCCACCATGCCTCCCTAATGCTCATAAAACCCACTTGGATGACAATCAGGCTTCTACATGCATTCTTTCTCACGCAGAGCAGAGGACCAAGGTCTGTCTGTCCTCAGAGAGATCTGACAAACCCAGGAAGGCTCTTTGGAGGCAGCATAACTGGACATGAATGGCTGGTGGATACTGTTCAGATGCAGGACTTTCTACTTAGAAGGGTCTAATCCAGCCTGAGATAATCCTTGAATGAGTCCTCTGCCCAGATCTTTTTTTTTTAACGTTTTATTAGGGGCTCATACAACACTAAACACATTCTATGCATACATCAGTTGTGTAAAGCACATTTGTACATTCATTTCCCTCATTCTCAAAATATCCACTCTCCACCCAAGCCCATGGCCTCAGCTCCTCATTCCCATCCCCACCCCCCATGTGCGCTACCCCTCGCTCATCAATCCTTGGTAATTTACTAATTTTTGTCATATCTTGCACTGTCTGATATCCCCCTTCACCCACTTTTCTGTTGAAGTAAAATGTACATCCTTGTAATCAGTTCCCCGTTTCCAAACTGCCCTCCCTCTTACCCTCTCAGTGTCTTCACTCATAATACTGGTCCTAAAGGACTCATCCACCCTGGATTCCCTGTGTTTCCAGTTGCTATCTGTACCAGTGTACATTCTCTGGTCTAGCCAGATTTGTAAGGTAGAATTGGGGTCATGATAATGGGGGGAGAGAAAGCATTTAGCAACGAGAGGAAAGTTGTGTTTCATCGTTGCTATCTCGTACCTAGTCTTGGCTCATCTCCTCTCTGAGACCCTTCTGTAAGGTATTGTCCAGTGGTCTGGAAATGGGCTTTGGGTCTCTACCAAGCACTCTTCTCATTCCCAATAAGATGTTTTTGTTCTGACGATGCCTGACACCTGATCCCTTCGAAACCTCGTGATCTCATAGGCTGGTGTGATTATTCCATGTGGGCTTTGTTGCTTCTGAGCTAGGTGGCCGCTTGTTTACATTCAAGCTTTTAAGACCTCAGACGCTATATCTTTTGACAGCTGGGCACCATCAGCTTTGTCTTCAGTGTACCTGTGGGGGAGGTGAGCACCATAGAATGCCAATTTAATAGAACAAAGTATTCTTGCAATGAGGGAGTACTTGAGTGGAGGCCCAGAGTCCATCTGCTACCTTAATACGAAACCTATAAATATATGGACGTAGGTCTATTTCCCCATGCTCATATATGAATATATTTACATATGGACATACTTTTTTAAAGACCTCTATAACAGGCCCGTGCTTCCTCGCTTGCTCTTCTATTTCCCTTTCATTTTCCTCTTGTGCCCACTGCCATGCTCAGTCTTCCTTTGGGTTTCAGTAATTCTTCTTGGTTCCATTACCCTTGATCCCACCCTACCAGGCTTCCTACATCTACCTCACCACGGATATGCATGACTTCCTGTTCTCTTGTTTCTGGGTTTCTTAACACCGCTTCCTTTATGCCCACCTCCCTCTTTCCCATGCCCCACCCCCCAGAAGTGTTGGTCCTGGGTTTTGTCCTCCAGATTGGACATCCAGCCTATCTAATTTAGACAGACCAGAAAAGGTAATAACATGCACAAAACCAAGACAAGCAACGCAAAAAAACCAAGACAACAAAAATCCAATGACACTAAAAGAAAACAAAACTAACCAAGAAAGAAAAGCTCATAGTTAGTACAAGGACTGTGTGGTGAACTTTAGGAGTGTTTTCCAGTCCAGTCTGTTGGGGCACCGAGCCCTGACCACAAAGTCCACCTTTGGCATTCCCCGGGAACTTTGATGCTCCGTTTTCTAGCTCTTCCGCTGCACTCCCTTAGTGTCATGCCTCGATGTAGCAAGATCAGTTCGGGCGCAGTTCCCACACTGTGTCTCCAGTGTTGTCCCCTCTAGGGCAATGGGTCTTTGAGGGACGTTTCTCATCGTGGGGCTGCCCATGTGGTCGTTTCTGTGGACTGGCTTCTCTGATTGGGAACATCATCCTCAAGGTGTAGTGGGCCAGGATGTGCTCCATTCTCCCCTCCTCCGCCTTGTTCTGCTCTGTGTTCTCTGATCAGATATGTCCCTCTCTGCGAGCTGCAGCTCCGGTGCCATCCTGTGAAATACAATCTTTGGGGGCTGCAAGGAGGTGGGAGGGGGGGCATCAGCTCAGATCTTTTGAGAGTCCAGGAGATATTGACTTCTCGATGGGCACAGTTCTGTGAGGCACCGTGCTCTTGGTCCAGAAGCTGGTTGTGAATATGACTTTGTTGTTAACCAGTTGTGTGTCTCTGGGTCAACTCCTGTGTGTTTTGAGGGAGTTTTCTCATCTGGAAAGTAAATGTACTGGATTATCCAGAAGCCCATATCAGCAAGTTATTGAGAAGGGTTAATCAGAGACTGTTTCATATAGTGTGTATCTGCGCGCTGCATTCAAGACCTGGGGTGGCAATTATGAGCTCAGAATAGAGATGGTGTCCAGTAGGTGACAGACGTGGCTCCATATTGAAACAGGAAGCCCACTGTGGAGATTTGGTCCTTCCGTTGATGGCCACCAGCCACCTAGTCTTCTCCTGCTATAACTGCTTCACTGGCTCAGCAGCTGAGCCAGGAGCCAGTGCCATCATAACCAGGTGGCTAACTGGGAGAAAGGGCAGATAGATATTTGTTATCTTGTTGTCTTGGGAAGCCCACCTAACCTCCATGCAAACCTTCTGGTGTGAGTTATCTGTGGAAGGAATCATAGGCTCACAGTAATACACATCTTTCTTTTTGAAAATGTGCCCGTATTCCTTTCTGAACCTGAGAAGGTGGCTCCTATGTCCACCAAGAAATTTACTTCCTGGCCTCCTACATGGAGTGTTAGCCTGGGTTTTGGCGGCGAAGTGAAACAGAGCCCTGACCCCTTCATTCAGCTCTTCAAGCCTTATTGTCTCTTGCTTGAGTCTTTCTTGTTGCAGATGAGGCCCGTCCACTCTTGTGGAGGGTCGTGGACCTCTCCTGGGGTTTTCAAGGCACTGATTTTTCCAGTGTCCTTCTTTCCTGCAGTAGGCACATTGATCCTTCCCCATGGCTTGGAGGTGCCCAGAGGTTAGTCTATCCGTGAGTGGGCCATGCTCTCCTTTTCCTGAGTCTCTGGGGTCTCTCATGGCAATTCCTAGTATTTTAGCTAGTTTCTTTGTCTCTGTCGTGCTAGGGTCATCTCGGTTGTTATATACTCAATGAACCACTTGTATCAAATCACTAAGATTTTTCCCTTGAAACCCTTCCCACTTCTTTTTCATGTCTGAGGCAGACAGACTGAGTCATAAAGGCAATATTTATTGCCCTCCTGTTCTCGGGGCCTCCGGGCTGTTAGGGGTATAAAGCCTGTAGGCTTCCATCAGCCACTCTAGAAAGGAAGGCAGACATTCTCTTAGCCTGAAAATTCTCACTGACCTTAGATAAATTCATAGGTTTCCTAGCTCTTCCGCAGAGGGTCATGTAAGAGCAATGGGTGATACCTGGTAAAGCCCTCTGGGCCTTGCTAGGAATTGAGATCCCACATTGTTGGTGTAGTGGCCAAAAGAGTTTCTCTCAAGTGGGGAGTGCCCGCTCGCTGACCATCAGGTTCACTGACTGCTTACTGGGCCTCTGTCTGGAAGGGCTACCCTCCTCCGTTGTGAACAGCACCTGGAAAAGTTGTTGGCAAGCATTCCAGGTGGGCTGATGAGTATGGAAGTCATACCAGTACTAGTGTGTGTGGGGGGCTGCTTGTTAGGGGTGGGAGTGAGGTTGTGGGGCCGGTGGGGGAGGGAGTGACTCAATAAGGGCCTGTTAGAAGTTTTCTATTTCTGGACCCTAGAAACCTTATAGGGCGGGGGTTGAAAGAAAGGGTTTGAAGTCAGCTCTCCCACTCTCAGAGTTCTCCTGCAAAATGGGATAAAGCCGATTAGGGGAGAGAGATCGGGAGGGGAGGGGAGGGGAGGGGAGGGGAGGGGAGGGGGAGGGGTGGGGGAGGGGTGGGGGAGGGGTGCGGGAGGGGTGGGGGAGGGTGATGGGGTGGGTGATGGGGAGGGAAGGCCTCCACCTATGTGGTTTTGGGAACTTGGACCGTTTGTTTTTCCGGTCCTTCCATGTTTCCTGAAACCTTGGAAACAAGGGCCCTTTCTTTGCGGGAGGGAGTAAGTCTTTTATATTTGCAGGCTTCTTAGTGGCAATGTCAGCCCACACTTGAAGTAACGGGATCAGATCGGGATATCCTGGTTCCCTTTAACCATAACTATGAACTCTTAGTAATAGGGGATGGGAAAACTAGTCTTGCGTGGGTCAATCAGGGACTCCTTCTGCCCCATCACTTTTAAACAAATTGTAGAGTCTCCAAGCTTTTGGGTTGAAACCACATCCTCTTGGTGAATGCCGAGAGCAGGGGTCATCAAACTACAACCTGTGGGCCACATGCAGACAGCGGAGGACGTTGATCCTTTCTGCCGGGTGTATGTGCCCCATTTATTTTTTTTTTTGAACTTCAAATCAATATGTGCAGTGTGCACATGAATTTGTTCGTAATATTTGTTTTTTTAAACTATAGTCTTTCCTTCAAAAGGCCTGAGGGATAGTGAACTGGCCCCCTGGGTAAACAGTTTCAGGACCCCTGCCCTAAGGTATCCTGGACTTAGGGGTTATTAATCTCCCAGCCCCGAAACATCCCTGAACATTCTACCCGTTGTAGGAGGCACCATGGGAATTTGGACCCCGGGTAATTTACAAGCCTTTACTCCAATTGAACCCAAGAAAATTCAAAATGACTTAGGCAGTTACTCTATTTTGGTCACTTTTGACTCGTCCTGCACTAGCCCATTATTTCCATTTAACTCTATAACGCGAAGCATGATGTTTTCATAACATTAAAAATGTATATATTAATACATATATATATTTATAACTATGAAAGTCCACAACAAAAAGAAAATTTTTTCCCAAAATTAAAATTGAAGCGTTATAGGGTTAAAAAGAAGGATGGGTCTGATCAGCGTGTCCAAGACCTTAGCATCATAAATGAATCAGTGATCCGACTGCACCTAGTAGTGCCCAAACCTGTGCCCTCCTAGGGGAAAGTGTGAATGCTTTTATCCCTCTTCCTGTACTTCCAATGAACAAACACACATGTCTGGTAATCCTAAGATTTTTTTTGTTTCCTGTGACACTCACCTAATTTCAAGGCCACTGCCACCTCACAAGCTTAGCCTTGTCGTAGTCAAACTGTTCACCTTTTAGACCGTTTGTTTTTCTCAGAAGTTATCGGGTGATTAAAGCTTCTGAACCAAGTGTGCCAGGTCCACGACTACCATCTCCTGGACCACCTCAACCTTATCCATCCTGGATAAAGTTGCCCTCAATGGACAACCCCTCCCAGCAGTGTAGGAAGGGTATGGACCCAAAGCCCCACTTCGCCCCTTTTTCCAGCAGGAAGTAGCTAGAGATGTCGTCGCCCAGTACCCCAAAGATTTGGGTCCATATCTCTTCAGGGGGGCAAATGTTAGGTAGCTATGCTAGGGACTGGGGCATCCGTTATGCATGCCCATAGGGCCAAGATAAGAGACCAGTTAGGAGAGGCACCCTGTGCATGCTCAGAGGTCCAGATTTCTGGCCATGAAGGGGAGGTCACCTGGGTGGTTCCTGTACCTGGATTGACCAATCTAGGCCATGTAAATTCAATTCAGCCACTGGGGTCGGCCAGACTTGCCCACCACGCCTCCCTAACGCTCATAAAACTCTCTTGAGTGCAGACCAGGCTTCTGCATGATTTCTCTCACACTTAGGAAGGCTCTTTGGAGGCAGCTGGGCTGCACAAGAGTGGCTGGTGGATACTGTTCAGATGCATGGCTTTCTGCTTGCAAGGGTTTTTGTCTCAGCTGACTGGAAGGGAGGAGGTAGTACGTCTGGATCACAGAGTATCCATGTCCACAAACGAGGCTGCTCATTCCACTGTCCTGGAAGTGCTTTATGAAAACCCTCTGCTTTGCAATGTCACTCCTTGTAGATTAGAGTGGGAGGGGCTGGGACCAAGGTATGCTGCCTCTTGCTACCAGTTGCAGGTTTCTGGATGCTGATTGTATCTCTTACAGCATCAGTTAGTGGGCTTGTTGTCTGCCTCAGGCTTTGTTCACGGAGATCCTCCAGCTAAGTGGTGGTGTATGCACATGAGCAGAGGCTTCCTGCCAATCCCCCATGAGTAGTAGAGCTCCCATGGTGTGGACTCCATGAAAGCCTTGCCCCAGGCAGCACGCTTACAAAGGAGGGTGGGCCCTGCAGGACAGAAGACCATTCCCCCTGTGGAATGGCCTCAGAGATCCACCTCCCTCTCTGGCCAGCTGCTGGGGCTGTGGGTCCTAAGCATCATGGCTGACTCAGTAATAGACACAGGGTGAGGCCACTCCAGTAGCTGTTTTGACTGGTCTCATCCAGCCTGAGATCATCCTTGCATGAGCCCTCTGCCAAGATTATTTTTGTTTCTTTTATGATCTTTTCATTAGTGGCTCCTACAACACTAACCGCAATCCATAAATACATCATCTGTTTGAAGCACATCTGTACATTAATTGCCCTCCTTATTCACAAAATATCCACTCTCCACCCAAGCCCCTGGCCTCAGCTCCTCATTTTTCCCCCCTCAATGCCCGCCACCCATCCCTCATCAATCCTAGGAAATGTACTAATTCTTTTGTCATATCTTCACCCACCTTTCTTTTGAGGTCAATGAAGATCCTTGTAATCGGTTCCCACTTTCCATCCTGCCCTTCCTCCACCCTCCCAGTATCTCCACTCATAACACTGGTAAAGGGCCCATCCACTCTGGATTCCCCGTGTTTGAAATTCCTATCGGTACTAGAATACCTTCTCTAGTTTGGCCAGATTAGTATGGTAGAACTGGGATCATGATAGTGGGGCAAGAGGAAGCATTAAGAACTAGAGGAAAGTTGTGTTTCATCTTTGCTGTCTTATACCCTGTATTCTTTAATCTCCACTCTGAGTTCCTTCTGTAAGGGGATGTCCAGTGCACTGCAAATAGGTTTTGGGTCTATACCCGGCAGTCCCCTCTCATTCTCCATGATAAGATTTTTTTGTTCTCATGATGCCTGTTGCCTTATCCCTTTAAAACTTTGTGATCACACAGGCTGGTATGCTTTCTCCATGTGGGCTCTGTTGCTTCAGAGCCAGATGGCTGTTTCTTTACCCTCAAGCCTTTAAGACCCCACACGCTATATCTTTAGGTAGCTGGACACCATCGGATTTCTTCACCACATTTGCTTATGCAGCCGCTTTGTGGTCAGTGATTGTGTAGGAAAGGTGAGCATCTTAGAATGCCAATTTTATAAAACAGTGTTCTTGCAATGAGGGATTCCTTGAGCGGAGGCCCTATGTCCATCTGCTACCTCAATACTAAATCTATAAACATATGGACATAGATCTATTTCCCCATGCCCCTTTGTAAATATATGTACATATGTACATGCCTTTTTTTAGACGTCTATAACTGGCCCTTGCTTCCCAGCTCACTCTTCTATACCCTTTGATTTTCCTCTTGTGCCCACTGACATGCTCAGTCTTCCTTTGGGTTTCAGTAATTCCTCTTGGTTACATTACCTTTGATCACGCCCTACCAGGCCTCCTACATCCCTCTCACTACCATTTTCCATCACTTGTTGTACCCTTGTCTCTGGGTTTCTTTACACCACTTCCTTTCCCCCCACACTCCTCACTCCCATGCCCAATGGAAAGGGCCGGTCACATGTTTACTCCTCCAGATTCTTCATCCAGCCTCTCTTAATTAGACAGACCTGTAAAGGTAATAACATGCACAAAACAAGACTGAGCTAAACCAAGCAGCAAAAAGAAAAACAAAGAAAAATGAAAACAAAACCCAACCCAAATCCAATGACACTAAAAGAAAACAACACTAACCGGAAAGAAAAGTACAAGGACTGTGTGGTGAACTTTAGGAGTGTTTTCCAGTCCAGTCTGTGGGGGCACCGAACCCTGACCACAAAGTCCACCTTTGGCATTCCCCGGGGACTTTGATGCTCCGTTTTCTTTCTCTTCCGCTGACTCTCTTAGTATCATGCCTTGAAGTGGCAGGATCAGTTCGGGCGCAGTTCCCACACTGTGTGTCCAGTGTTGTCCCCTCTAAGGCTATGGGTCTTTGAGGGACGTTTCTCATCGTGGGGCTGCCCATGTGGTCTTCTCTGTGGATTGGCTTCTCTGACTGGGAACATCATCCTCAAGGTGTATTGGGCCAGGGTGTGCTCCATTCTTCCCTCCTCCCCCTTGTTCTGCCCTGTGTTCTCTGATCAGATATGTCCCTCTCCACGAGCTGCAGATCCGGTGCCATCCTGTGAAATACAATCTTTTGGGGCTGCAAGGATGTGGGGGGGGTGGGTGGGTGTCAGCTCAGATCTTTTGAGAGTCCAGGAGATATTGACTGCTCGATGGGCACAGTTCTGTGGGGCACCGTGCTCTTGGTCCAGACACTGGTTTGAATATGACTTTGTTGTTAACCAGTTGTGTGTCTCTGGGTGAACTCCCGTGTGTTTTTGAGTGAGTTTTCTAATCTGCAAAGTAAATGTACAGGATTATCCAGACTCCCATGTCAGCAAGTTATCCAGAGGAGTTAATCAGAGACTGTTTCATATAGTGTGTACCTGCGCGCCGCATTCTAGACCTGGGATGGCAATTATGAGCTCAGGATAGAGATGGTGTCCAGCAGGTAACATACGTGGCTCCATATTGAAACAGGAAGCCCACTGTGGAGATTTGGTCCTTCCGTTGATGGCCACCGGCCACCTAGTCTTCTCCTGCTATAACTGCTTCACTGGCTCAGCAGCTGAGCCAGAAGCCAGTGATATCATAACCAGGTGGCTAACTGGGCCAAAGGGCTGATAGGTATTTGTTATCTTGTTGTCTTGGGAAACCCACCTACCCTCCATGCAAACCTTCTGGTGTGAGTTATCTGTGGAAGGAATCATGGGCTCACAGTAATTCACATCTTTCTTCTTGAAAATGTGCCCATATTCCTTTCTGAACCTGAGAAGGTGGCCCCTGTGTCCACCAAGAAATTTACTGCCTGGCCTCCTACTTGGAGAGTTAGCCTGGGCTTTTGGCGGCGAAGCGAAACAGAGCCCTGACCCCTTCATTGAGCTTCTTCAAGCATTATTGTCTCTTGCTTGGGTCTTTCTCCGTGCAGATGAGGCCCATCCACTCTAGTGGAGGGTCGTGCACCTCTCCTGGGGTTTTCAAGGCACTGATTTTTCCAGTGTCCTTCTTTCCTGCAGTAGGCACATTGGTCCTTCCCCATGGCTTGGCGGTGCCCACAGGTTAGTCTCTCCGTGAGTGAGCCATGCTCTCCTTTTCCTGAGTCTCTGGGGTATCTCATGGCAATTACGATTATTTAAGCTAGCTTCTTTGTCTCTGTCGTGCTAGGGTCATCTCTGTTGTTATACACTCAATGAGCCACTTGTACCAAATCGCTAAGATTTTCCTTTCAAACCCTTCCCACTTCGTTGTCATGTCTGAGGCAGACTGACTGAGTAATAAAGGCAATACTTATTGCCCTCCTGTTCTCAGTGCCTCCGGGCCGTTAGGGGTATAAAGCCCGTAGGCTTACATCAGCCACTCTAGAAAGGCAGGCGGACATTCTCTTATAGGAACCTGAAAATTCTCACTGACCTTAGATAAATTCATAGGTTTCCTAGCTCTTCCGCAGAGGGTCATGTAAGAGCAATGGGTGATACCTGGTAAAGCCCTCTGGGCCTTGCTAGGAATTGAGATCCCACATTGTTGGTGTAGTGGCCAAAAGAGTTTCTCTCAAGTGGGGAGTGCCCGCTCGCTGACCATCAGGTTCACTGACTGCTTACTGGGCCTCTGTCTGGAAGGGCTACCCTCCTCCGTTGTGAACAGCACCTGGAAAAGTTGTTGGCAAGCATTCCAGGTGGGCTGATGAGTATGGAAGTCATACCAGTACTAGTGTGTGTGGGGGGCTGCTTGTTAGGGGTGGGAGTGAGGTTGTGGGGCCGGTGGGGGAGGGAGTGACTCAATAAGGGCCTGTTAGAAGTTTTCTATTTCTGGACCCTAGAAACCTTATAGGGCGGGGGTTGAAAGAAAGGGATTGAAGCCAGCTCTCCCACTCTCAGAGTTCTCCTGCAATATGGGATAAAGCCGATTAGGGGAGAGAGATCGTGAGGGGAGGGGAGGGGAGGGGAGGGGAGGGGGGAGGGGTTGGGGAGGGGAGGGGAGGGGTTGGGGAGGGGAGGGGTTGGGGAGGGGAGGGGTTGGGGAGGGGAGGGGTGGGGGAGGGGAGGGGAGGGGTGGGGGAGGGTGATGGGGAGGGATGGCCTCCACCTATATGGTTTTGGGAACTTGGACCGTTTGTTTTTCCGGTCCTTCCATGTTTCCTGAAACCTTGGAAACAAGGGCCCTTTCTTTGCGGGAGGGAGTAAGTCTTTTATATTTGCAGGCTTCTTAGTGGCAATGTCAGCCGACACTTGAAGTAACGGGATCAGATCGGGATATCCTGGTTCCCTTTAACCATAACTATGAACTCTTAGTAATAGGGGATGGGAAAACTAGTCTTGCGTGGGTCAATCAGGGACTCCTTCTGCCCCATCACTTTTAAACAAATTGTAGAGTCTCCAAGCTTTTGGGTTGAAACCGCATCCTCTTGGTGAATGCCGAGAGCAGGGGTCCTCAAACTACAACCCGTGGGCCACATGCAGACAGCCGAGGACGTTGATCCTTTCTGCCGGGTGTATGTGCCCCATTTATTTTTTTTTTGAACTTCAAATCAATATGTGCAGTGTGTACATGAATTTGTTCGTAATATTTGTTTTTTTAAACTATAGTCTTTCCTTCAAAAGGCCTGAGGGATAGTGAACTGGCCCCCTGGGTAAACAGTTTCAGGACCCCTGCCCTAAGGTATCCTGGACTTAGGGGTTATTAATCTCTCAGCCCCGAAACATCCCTGAACATTCTACCCGTTGTAGGAGGCACCATGGGAATTTGGACCCCGGGTAATTTACAAGCCTTTACTCCAATTGAACCCAAGAAAATTCAAAATGACTTAGGCAGTTACTCTATTTTGGTCACTTTTGACTCGTCCTGCACTAGCCCATTATTTCCATTTAACTCTATAACGCGAAGCATGATGTTTTCATAACATTAAAAATGTATATATTAATACATATATATATTTATAACTATGAAAGTCCACAACAAAAAGAAAATTTTTTCCCAAAATTAAAATTGAAGCATTATAGGGTTAAAAAGAAGGATGGGTCTGATCAGCGTGTCCAAGACCTCAGCATCATAAATAAATCAGTGATCCGACTGCACCTAGCAGTGCCCAAACCTGTGCCCTCCTAGGGGAAAGTGTGAATGCTTTTATCCCTCTTCCTGTACTTCCAATGAACAAACACACATGTCTGGTAATCCTAAGATTTTTTTTGTTTCCTGTGACACTCACCTAATTTCAAGGCCACTGCCACCTCACAAGCTTAGCCTTGTCGTAGTCAAACTGTTCACCTTTTAGACCGTTTGTTTTTCTCAGAAGTTATCGGGTGATTAAAGCTTCTGAACCAAGTGTGCCAGGTCCACGACTACCATCTCCTGGACCACCTCAACCTTATCCATCCTGGATAAAGTTGCCCTCAATGGACAACCCCTCCCAGCAGTGTAGGAAGGGTATGGACCCAAAGCCCCACTTCGCCCCTTTTTCCAGCAGGAAGTAGCTAGAGATGTCGTCGCCCAGTACCCCAAAGATTTGGGTCCATATCTCTTCAGGGGGGCAAATGTTAGGTAGCTATGCTAGGGACTGGGGCATCCATTATGCATGCCCATAGGGCCAAGATAAGAGCCCAGTTAGGAGAGGCACCCTGTGCATGCTCAGAGGTCCAGATTTCTGGCCATGAAGGGGAGGTCACCTGGGTGGTTCCTGTACCTGGATTGACCAATCTAGGCCATGTAAATTCAATTCAGCCACTGGGGTCGGCCAGACTTGCCCACCACGCCTCCCTAACGCTCATAAAACTCTCTTGAGTGCAGACCAGGCTTCTGCATGATTTCTCTCACACTCAGGAAGGCTCTTTGGAGGCAGCTGGGCTGCACAAGAGTGGCTGGTGGATACTGTTCAGATGCATGGCTTTCTGCTTGCAAGGGTTTTTGTCTCAGCTGACTGGAAGGGAGGAGGTAGTACGTCTGGATCACAGAGTATCCATGTCCACAAACGAGGCTGCTCATTCCACTGTCCTGGAAGTGCTTTATGAAAACCCTCTGCTTTGCAATGTCACTCCTTGTAGATTAGAGTGGGAGGGGCTGGGACCAAGGTATGCTGCCTCTTACTCCCAGTTGCAGGTTTCTGGATGCTGATTGTATCTCTTACAGCATCAGTTAGTGGGCTTGTTGTCTGCCTCAGGCTTTGTTCACGGAGATCCTCCAGCTAGGTGGTGGTGTATGCACATGAGCAGAGGCTTCCTGCCAATCCCCCATGAGTAGTAGAGCTCCCATGGTGTGGACTCCATGAAAGCCTTGCCCCAGGCAGCACGCTTACAAAGGAGGGTGGGCCCTGCAGGACAGAAGACCATTCCCCCTGTGGAATGGCCTCAGAGATCCACCTCTCTCTCTGGCCAGCTGCTGGGGCTGTGGGTCCTAAGCATCATGGCTGACTCAGTAATAGACACAGGGTGAGGCCACTCCAGTAGCTGTTTTGACTGGTCTCATCCAGCCTGAGATCATCCTTGCATGAGCCCTCTGCCCAGATTATTTTTGTTTCTTTTATGATCTTTTCATTAGTGGCTCCTACAACACTAACCGCAATCCATAAATACATCATCTGTTTGAAGCACATCTGTACATTAATTGCCCTCCTTATTCACAAAATATCCACTCTCCACCCAAGCCCCTGGCCTCAGCTCTTCATTTTTGCCCCCTCAATGCCCGCCACCCATCCCTCATCAATCCTTGGAAATGTACTAATTCTTTTGTCATATTTTCACCCACCTTTCTTTTGAGGTCAATGAAGATCCTTGTAATCGGTTCCCACTTTCCATCCTGCCCTTCCTCCACCCTCCCAGTATCTCCACTCATAACACTGGTAAAGGGCCCATCCACTCTGGATTCCCCGTGTTTGAAATTCCTATCGGTACTAGAATACCTTCTCTAGTTTGGCCAGATTAGTATGGTAGAACTGGGATCATGATAGTGGGGCAAGAGGAAGCATTAAAAACTAGAGGAAAGTTGTGTTTCATCTTTGTTGTCTCTTACCCTGTATTCTTTAATCTCCACTCTGAGATCCTTCTGTAAGGGGATGTCCAGTGCACTGCAAATAGGTTTTGGGTCTATACCCGGCAGTCCCCTCTCATTCTCCATGATAAGATTTATTGTTTTCATGATGCCTGTTGCCTTATCCCTTTAAAACTTTGTGATCACACAGGCTAGTATGCTTTCTCCATGTGGGCTCTGTTGCTTCAGAGCCAGATGGCTGTTTCTTTACCCTCAAGCCTTTAAGACCCCACACGCTATATCTTTAGGTAGCTGGACACCATCGGATTTCTTCACCACATTTGCTTATGCAGCCGCTTTGTGGTCAGTGATTGTGTAGGAAAGGTGAGCATCTTAGAATGCCAATTTTATAAAACAGTGTTCTTGCAATGAGGGATTCCTTGAGCGGAGGCCCTATGTCCATCTGCTACCTCAATACTAAATCTATAAACATATGGACATAGATCTATTTCCCCATGCCCCTTTGTAAATATATGTACATATGTACATGCCTTTTTTTAGACGTCTATAACTGACCCTTGCTTCCCAGCTCACTCTTCTATACCCTTTGATTTTCCTCTTGTGCCCACTGACATGCTCAGTCTTCCTTTGGGTTTCAGTAATTCCTCTTGGTTACATTACCTTTGATCACGCCCTACCAGGCCTCCTACATCCCCCTCACTACCGTTTTCCATCACTTGTTGTACCCTTGTCTCTGGGTTTCTTTACACCACTTCCTTTCCCCCCACCCTCCTCACTCCCATGCCCAATGGAAAGGGTCGGTCACATGTTTACTCCTCCAGATTCTTCATCCAGCCTCTCTTAATTAGACAGACCTGTAAAGGTAATAACATGCACAAAACAAGACTGAGCTAAACCAAGCAGCAAAAAGAAAAACAAAGAAAAATGAAAACAAAACCCAACCCAAATCCAATGACACTAAAAGAAAACAACACTAACCAGAAAGAAAAGTACAAGGACTGTGTGGTGAACTTTAGGAGTGTTTTCCAGTCCAGTCTGTGGGGGCACCGAACCCTGACCACAAAGTCCACCTTTGGCATTCCCTGGGGACTTTGATGCTCCGTTTTCTTTCTCTTCCGCTGCACTCTCTTAGTGTCATGCCTCGAAGTGGCAGGATCAGTTCGGGCGTAGTTCCCACACTGTGTGTCCAGTGTTGTCCCCTCTAAGGCTATGGGTCTTTGAGGGACGTTTCTCATCGTGGGGCTGCCCATGTGGTCTTCTCTGTGGATTGGCTTCTCTGATTGGGAACATCATCCTCAAGGTGTATTGGGCCAGGGTGTGCTCCATTCTTCCCTCCTCCCCCTTGTTCTGCCCTGTGTTCTCTGATCAGATATGTCCCTCTCCACGAGCTGCAGATCCGGTGCCATCCTGTGAAATACAATCTTTTGGGGCTGCAAGGATGTGGGGGTGGGTGGGTGTCAGCTCAAATCTTTTGAAAGTCCAGGAGATATTGACTGCTCGATGGGCACAGTTCTGTGGGGCACCGTGCTCTTGGTCCAGACGCTGGTTTGAATATGACTTTGTTGTTAACCAGTTGTGTGTCTCTGGGTGAACTCCCGTGTGTTTTTGAGTGAGTTTTCTAATCTGCAAAGTAAATGTACAGGATTATCCAGACTCCCATGTCAGCAAGTTATCCAGAGGAGTTAATCAGAGACTGTTTCATATAGTGTGTACCTGCGCGCCGCATTCTAGACCTGGGATGGCAATTATGAACTCAGGATAGAGAGGGTGTCCAGCAGGTAACATACGTGGCTCCATATTGAAACAGGAAGCCCACTGTGGAGATTTGGTCCTTCCATTGATGGCCACCGTCCACCTGCTATAACTGCTTCACTGGCTCAGCAGCTGAGCCAGAAGCCAGTGATATCATAACCAGGTGGCTAACTGGGCCAAAGGGCTGATAGGTATTTGTTATCTTGTTGTCTTGGGAAACCCATCTACCCTCCATGCAAACCTTCTGGTGTGAGTTATCTGTGGAAGGAATCATGGGCTCACAGTAATTCACATCTTTCTTCTTGAAAATGTGCCCATATTCCTTTCTGAACCTGAGAAGGTGGCCCCTGTGTCCACCAAGAAATTTACTGCCTGGCCTCCTACTTGGAGAGTTAGCCTGGGCTTTTGGCGGCGAAGTGAAACAGAGCCCTGACCCCTTCATTGAGCTTCTTCAAGCATTATTGTCTCTTGCTTGGGTCTTTCTCCGTGCAGATGAGGCCCATCCACTCTAGTGGAGGGTCGTGCACCTCTCCTGGGGTTTTCAAGGCACTGATTTTTCCAGTGTCCTTCTTTCCTGCAGTAGGCACATTGGTCCTTCCCCATGGCTTGGCGGTTCCCACAGGTTAGTCTCTCTGTGAGTGAGCCATGCTCTCCTTTTCCTGAGTCTCTGGGGTATCTCATGGCAATTACGATTATTTTAGCTAGCTTCTTTGTCTCTGTCGTGCTAGGGTCATCTCTGTTGTTATACACTCAATGAGCCACTTGTACCAAATCTCTAAGGTTTTCCCTTCAAACCCTTCCCACTTCGTTGTCATGTCTGAGGCAGACTGACTGAGTAATAAAGGCAATACTTATTGCCCTCCTGTTCTCAGTGCCTCCGGGCCGTTAGGGGTATAAAGCCCGTAGGCTTACATCAGCCATTCTAGAAAGGCAGGCGGACATTCTCTTATAGGAACCTGAAAATTCTCACTGACCTTAGATAAATTCATAGGTTTCCTAGCTCTTCCGCAGAGTGTCATGTAACAGCAACGGGTGATACCTGGTAAAGCGCTCATGGCCTTGCTAGGAATTGAGATCCCACATTCTCCGTGTAGTGGCCAAAAGAGTTTCTCTCAAGTGGGTAGTGCCCGCTCGCTGACCATCAGGTTCACTGACTGCTTACTGGGCCTCTGTGTGGATGGGCTACCCTTCCTCCGTTGTGAACAGCACCTGGAGAAGTTGCTGGCAATCATTCAAGGTGGGCTAATGAGTATGGAAGAAATACCAGTACTAGTGTGTGTGGGGGGCTGCTGGTTAGGGGTGTGGGTGAGGTTGGGGGGCCGGTGTGGGAGGGAGTGACTCAATAACGGCCTGTTAGAAGTTTTCTATTTCTGGCCCCTAGAAACCTTATAGGGCGGGGGTGGAACCAAAGGGTCTGAAGCCAGCTCTCACACTCCCAGAGTTCTCCTGCAAAATGGGATAAAGCCGATTAGGGAGAGAGATCGGGAGGGGAGGGGAGCGGAAAGGAGGGGCAAGGGGAGGGGGTTGGGGAGGGGGAAAGTGAGGGAGGGCCTCCACCTATGTGGTTTTGGGAAGTTGGACCGTTTCTTTTTCCGGTGCCATGTTTCCTGAAACCTTGGAAACAAGGACCCTTTCTTTGAGGGATGAAGTCTTTTATATTTGCAGGCTTCTTAGTGGCAAAGTCAGCCCACACTTGAATTAAAGGGATCAGATCGGGATGTCCTGGTTCCCCTTAACCATAACTATGAACTCTTAGTAATAGGGGATGGGAAAATTAGTCTTGTGTGGGTCAATCAGGGACTCCTTCTGCCCCATCACTTTTAAACAAATTGTAGAGTCTACAAGCTTTTGGGTTGAAACAACATCCTCTTGGTGAACGTCTAGAGCTGGAGTCCTCAAACTACAACCTGTGGGCCACATGCAGAGAGCCGAGGACATTGATCCTTTCTGACGTTTGTATGTGCCCCATTAATTTTTTTTTGAACTTCAAATCAAGATGTGCAGTGTGCACATGAATTTTTTCGTAATTTTTGTTTTTTTTTAAACTCTAGTCTGTCCCTCCAATGGCCTGAGGGACAGTGAACTGGCCCTTTGGGTAAACAGTTTCAGGACCGCTGCCCTAATGTATCCTGGACTTAGAGGTTACTAATCTCCCAGCCCTGAAACATCCCTGAACATTCTACCCATTGTAGGAGGCACCATGGGAATTTGGACCCCGGGTAATTTACAAGCCTTTACTCCAATTGAACCCAAGAAAATTCAAAATGACTTAGGCAGTTACTCTATTTGGTCACTTTTGACTCCTCCTGTACTAGCCCATTATTTACATTTAACTCTATAACGCGGAGAATGATGTTTTCATAACATTTAAAAATGTATATATTTATATATATATATTTATAACTATGAAAGTCCACAACAATAAGGAAATAATTTTTTCCCTAAATTAAACGTGATGCGTTATAGGGAAAAAAGAAGGATGGGTCTTATCAGCGGGTCCAATACGTTAACATCATAAATGTGTCAGTGATCCCACTGCACCTAGTAGTGCCCAAACCTGTGCCCTCCTAGGGGAAAGTGTGAATTCTTTTATCCCTCTTCCTGTATTTCCAATGAACAAACACACATGTCTGGTAATCCTAAGATTTTTTTTGTTTCCTGTGACACTCACCTAATTTCAAGGCCACTGCCACCGCACAAGCTTAGCCTTGTCGCATTCAAAATGTTCACCTTTTTGACAGTTTGTTTTTCCCAGAAGTTATCGGGTGACTAAAGCTTCCGAACCAAGTGTGCCAGCTCCACGACTACCATCTCCTGAACCACCTCAACCTTATCCATCCTGGATAAAGTTGCCCTCAATGGACAACCCCTCCCAGCAGTGTAGGAAGGGTATGGACCCAAAGCCCCACTTTGCCCCTTTTGCCAGCAAGAAGTAGCTAGAGATATGGTCGGCCAGTACCCCAAAGATTTGGGTCCATATCTCTTCAGGGGGGCAAATGTTAGGTAGCTATGCTAGGGACTGGGGCATCCGTTATGCATGCCCATAGGGCCAGGATAAGAGCCCAGTTAGGAGAGGCACCCTGTGCATGCTCATTGATCCAGGTTCTGGCCATGAAGGGGAGGTACACCTGGGTGGGTCCTGTACCTGGATTGACCAACCTAGGCCATGTAAATTAAATTCATCCACTGGGGTCCGCCAGGCTTCCCCACCACAACTCCCTAACGCTCATAAAACTCACGTGAGTGACTGACCAGGCTTCTGCGTGATTTCTCTCTAACTCAGGAAGGCTCTTTGGAGGCAGCGGGGCTGCACATGAGTGGCTGGTGGATACTGTTCAGATGCATGGCTTTCTGCTTGCAAGGGTTTTTGTCTCAGCTGACTGGAAGGGAGGAGGTAGTGCGTCTGGATCACAGAGTATCCATGTCCACAAATGAGGCTGCTCATTTCACAGTCCTGGAAGTGCTTTATGAAAACCCTCTGCTTTGCAATGTCACTCCTTGTAGATTAGAGTGGGAGGCGCTGGGACCAAGGTATGCTGCCTCTTACTCCCACTTGCAGGTTTCTGGATGTTGATTGTATCTCTTACAGCATCAGTTAGTGGGCTACTTGTCTGCCTCAGGCTTTGTTCACGGAAATCCTCCAGCTAGTTGGTGGTGTGTGCGCATGAGCAGAGGCTTCCTACCAATCCCCCATGAGTAGTAGAGCTCCCATGGTGTGGACTCCATGAAAGCCGTGCCCCAGACAGCACGCTTACAAAGGAGGTTGGGCCCTGCAATACAGAGGACCATTCCCCCTGTGGAATTGCCTCAGAGACCCACCTCCCTCACTGGACAGCTGCTGGGGCTGTGGTCCCTAAGTTTCATGCCTGACTCAGGAATAGACACAGGGTGAGGCGACTCTAGTAGCTGTTTTGACTGGTCTAATCCAGCCTGAGATCATGCTTGCATTAACCCTTTGGCCAGATTATTTTTGTTTCTTTTATGATCTTTTTATTAGTCGCTCCTACAACACTAACCACAATCCATATATACATCAGCTGTTTGAAGCATATCTGTACATTAATTGCCCTCCTTATTCTCAAAATCTCCATTCTCCACCCAAGCCCCTGGCATCAGCTTCTCATTTTTTCCCCCTCAAAGCCCACCACCCATCCCTCATCAATCCTTGAAAATGTACTAATTCTTTTGTCATTTCTTCACGCAACTTTCTTTTGAGGTCAATGAAGATCCTTGTAATCGGTTCCCACTTTCCATCCTGCCCTTCCTCCACCCTCCCAGTATCTCCACTCAAAACACTGGTCCTAAAGAGCCCATCCACTCTGGATTCCCCGTGTTTGAAATTCCTATCTGTAGTAGAATACCTTCTCTAGTTTGGCCAGATTAGTATGGTAGAACTGGGATCATGATAGTGGGGCAAGAGGAAGCATTAAGACCTAGAGGAAAGTTGTGTTTCAACTTTGCTGTCTCATACCCTGTATTGTTTAATCTCCTCTCTGAGCTCCTTCTGTAAGGGGATGTCCAGTGCACTGCAAATAGGTTTTGGGTCTATACCCGGCAGTCCCTTCTCATTCTCCATGATAAGATTTTTTTGTTCTCATGATGCCTGTTGCCTTATCCCTTTGAAATTTTGTGATCACACAGGCTGGTATGCTCCCTCCATGTGGGCTCTGTTAGTTCTGAGCTAGATGGCTGCTTCTGTACCTTCAAGCCTTTAAGACCCCACACGCTATATCTTTAGGTAGCTGGACACCATCGGCTTTCTTCACCACACTTGCTTATGCAGCTTCTTTGTGGTCAGTGATCGTGTAGGGAAGGTGAGCATCAAGTAATGCCAATTTAATAGAACAATGTTCTTGCAATGAGGGAGTCCTTGAGCGGAGGCACAAAGTGTATTTGCTACCTTAATACTAAATCTATAAACATATGGACATAGATCTATTTCCCCATGCCCCTTTGTAAATATATGTACATGCCTTTATTTAGACATCTATAACTGGCCCTTGCTTCCCAGCTCACTCTTCTATACCCTTTGATTTTCCTCTTGTGCCCACTGCCATGCTAAGTCTTCCTTTGGGTTTCAGTAATTACTCTTGGTTATATTACCCTTGATCACCCCCTACCAGGCCTCCTACATACCTCTCACCACCGATTTCCATCACTTTTTGTTCCCTTCTCTCTGGGTTTCCTTACACCACTTCCTTTCCCCCCACCGTGCACACTCCCATGCCCAATGGAAAGGGCTGGTCACATGTTTACTCCTCCAGATAATTCATCCAGCCTTTCTTAATTAGACAGACACTGTAAAGGTAATAACATGCACAAAACGAGACTGAGCAAACCCAAGCAGCAAAAAGAAAAAAAACAAACAAAAATGAAAACAAAACCCAACCAAAATCCAATGACACTAAAAGAAAACAACACTAACCAAGAAAGAAAAGTACAAGGACTGTGTGGTGAACTTTAGGAGTGTTTTCCAGTCCAGTCTGTTGGGGAACCGATCCCTGACCACAAAGTCCACCTTTGCCATTCCCCGGGGACTTTGATGCTCCGTTTTCTTTCTCTTCCGCTGCACTCTCTTAGTATCATGCCTCGATGTGGCAGGATCAGTTCGGGCACAGTTCCCACACTGTGTCTCCAGTGTTGTCCCCTCTAAGGCTATGGGTCTTTGAGGGACGTTTCTCATCGTGGGGCTGCCCATGTGGTTCTCTCTGTGAGCTGGCTTCTCTGATTGGGAACATCATCCTCAAGGTATATTGGGCCAGGATGTGCTCCATTTTCCCCTCCTCCCCCTTGTTCTGCCCTGTGTTCTCTGATCAGATATGTCCCTCTCCGCGAGCTCCAGATCTGGTGCCATCCTGTGAAATACAATCTTCGGGGGCTGCAAGCATGTGGGGGTGGGTGGGTGTCAGCTCAGATCTTTTGAGAGTCCAGGAGATATTGACTGCTCGATGGGCATAGTACTTTGGGGCACCGTGCTCTAAGTCCAGATGCTGGTTGTGAATATGACTTTGTTGTTAACCAGGTGTGTGTCTCTGGGTCAACTCCTGTGTGTTTTTGAGTGAGTTTTCTCATCTGGAAAGTAAATGAACTGGATTATCCAACTTCCATGTCAGCAAGTTATCGAGAGGGGTTAATCAGAGACTGTTTCATATAGTGTGTACCTGCGCGCTGCATTCTAGACCTGGGGTGGCAATTTTGAGCTCGGGATAGAGATGGTGTCCTGCAGGTGACATACGTGGCTCCATATTGAAACAGGAAGCCCACTGTGGAGATTTGGTCCTTCCGTTGATGGCCACCATCTACCTAGTCTTCTCCTGGTATAACTGCTTCAATGGCTCAGCAGCTGAGCTAGGAGCCAGTGCCATCATAACCAGGTGGCTAATTGGGACAAAGGGCAGATAGATATTTGTTATCTTGTTGTCTTGAGAAGCCCACCTAACCTCCATGCAAACCTTCTGGTGTGAGTTATCTGTGGAAGGAATCATAGGCTCACAGTAATTCACATCTTTCTTTTTGACAATGTGTCCGTATTCCTTTCTGAACCTGAGAAGGTGGCCCCTGTGTCCACCAAGAAATTTACTGGCTGACCCCCTACATGGAGAGTTAGCCTGGGCTTTTGGTGGTGAAGTTAAACAGAGCCCTGACCCCCTTCACTCAGCTTCTTCAAGCATTATTGTCTCTTGCTTGGGTCTTTCTAGGTGCAGATGAGGCCCGTCCACTCTAGTGGAGGGTCGTGCACCTCTCCTGGGATTTTCAAGGCACTGATTTTTCCAGTGTCCTTCTTTCCTGCAGTAGGCACATTGGTCCTTCCCCATGGCTTGGCGGTTCCCACAGGTTAGTCTCTCTGTGAGTGAGCCATGCTCTCCTTTTCCTGAGTCTCTGGGGTATCTCATGGCAATTACTAGTATTTTAGCTAGTTTCTTTGTCTCTGTCGTGCTAGGGTCATCTCTGTTGTTATACACTCAATGAGCTACTTGTACCAAATCACTAAGATTTTTCCGTTCAAACCCTTCCCACTGCTTTTTCATGTCTTAGGCAGACTGACTGAGTCATAAAGGCAATACTTATTGCCCTCCTGTTTCGGGGCCTCTGGGCAGTTAGGGGTATAAAGCCCGTAGGCTTACATCAGCCACTCTAAAAAGGCAGGCGGACATTCTCTTATAAGAGCCTGAAAATTCTCACTGACCTTAGATAAATTCATATGTTTCCTAACTCTTCCACAGAGGGTCATGTAAGAGCAACGGGTGATACCTGGTAAAGCCCTCTGGGCCTTGCTAGGAATTGAGATCCCACATTGTTCGTGTAGTGGCCAAAAGAGTTTCTCTTAAGTGGGTAGTGCCCGCTCGCTGACCATCAGGTTCACTGACTGCTTACTGGTCCTCAGTCTGGAAGGGCTACCCTTCCTCCGTTGTGAACAGCACCTGGAGAAGTTGCTGACAATCATTCCAGGTGGGCTGATGAGTATGGAAGACATACCAGGACTAGTGTGTGTGGGGGGGGCTGCTGGTAGGTCGAGGGATGGGGTGGGGTGCCGGTGAGGGAGGGCATGACTCAATAAGGGCCTGTTAGAAGTTTTCTATTTGTGTCCCCTAGAAACCTTATAGGGCGGGGGTGGAACTAAAGGTTCTGAAGCCAGCTCTCCCACTCCCAGAGTTCTCCTGCAAAATGGGATAAAGCGGATTAGGGGAGAGAGATCGGGAGAGGAGGGGAGGGGAAGGGATGGGGAGGGTGTCAGGGTGGGGGACGGAGAGGGATGGCCTCGCCCTATTTGGTTTTGGGTACTTGGACCGTGTGTTTTTCCAGTCCTGCCATGTTTCCTGAAACCTTGGAAACAAGGACTCTTTCTTTGAGGGAGGGAGTAAGTCTTTTATATTTGCAGGATTCTAATTGACAATGTTAGCCCACACTTGAATTAAAGGGATCAGATCGGGATGTCCTGGTTGCCCATAACCATAACTATGAACTCTTAGTAATAGGGGATGGGAAAACTAGTCTTGCGTGTGTCAATCAGGGACTCCTTCTGCCCCATCACTTTTAAACAAATTGTAGAGTCTCCAAGCTTTTGGGTTGAAACCACATCTTTTTGGTGAACGCCTAGAGCAGGGGTCCTCAAACTACAGCCTGTGGGCCACATGCAGACAGCCGAGGACGTTGATCCTTTCTGCAGGGTGTATGTGCCCCATTTATTTTTTTTTTTGAACTTCAAATCAATATGTGCAGTGTGCACATGAATTTGTTCGTAATATTTGTTTTTTTAAACTATAGTCTTTCCTTCAAAAGGCCTGAGGGATAGTGAACTGGCCCCCTGGGTAAACAGTTTCAGGACCTCTGCCCTAATGTATCCTGGACTTAAGGGTTACTAATCTCCCAGCCCTGAAACACCCCTGAACATTCTACCCGTTGTAGGAGGCACCATGGGAATTTGGACCCCGGGTAATTTACAAGCCTTTACTCCAATTGAACCCAGGAAACTTCAAAGTGACTTAGGAAGTTACTCTATTTTGTTCACTTTTGACTCCTCCAGTGCTTGCCCATTATTGCAATTTAACTCTATAACGCGGAGCATGATGTTTTCATAACATTTTTTAAAATGTATATATTAATACATATATATATTTATAACTATGAAAGTCCACAACAAAAAGAAAATAATTTTTTTCCAAAATTAAAATTGAAGTGTTATAGGGTTAAAAAGAAGGATGGGTCTTATCAGCGGGTCCAAGACCTTAGCATGATAAATGAATCAGTGATCCCACTGCACCTAGTAGTGCCCAAACCTGTGCCCACCTAGGGGAATGTGTGAATGCTTTCATCCCTCTTCCTGGACTTCCAATGAACAAACACACATGTCTGGTGATCCTAAGATTTTTTTTGTTGCCTGTGACACTCACCTAATTTCAAGGCCACTGCCACCTCACAAGCTTAGCCTTGTCGCAGTTAAACTGCTCACCTTTTAGACCGTTTGTTTTTCCCAGAAGTTATCGGGTGACTAAAGCTTCCGAACCAAGTGTGTCAGGTCCACGACTAACATCTCCTGGAGCACCTCAACCTTATCCATCCTAGATAAAGTTGCCCTCAATGGACAACCCCTCCCAGCAATGTAGGAAGGGTATGGACCCAAAGCCCCACTTCACCCCTCTTGCCAGCAGGAAGTAGCTAGAGATGTCATCACCCAGTACCCCAAAGATTTGGGTCCATATCTCTTCAGGGGGGCAAATGTTAGGTAGCTATGCTAGGGACTGGGGCATCTGTTAAGCATGCCCATAGGGCCAAGATAAGAGCCCAGTTAGGAGAGGCACCCTGTGCATGCTCAGAGGTCCAGGTCCTGGCCATGAAGGGGAGGTACACCTGCGTGGGTCCTTTACCTGTATTGACCAACCTAGGCCATGTAAATTCAATTCAGCCACTGGGGTCGGCCAGACTTGCCCACCACGCCTCCCTAGCGCTAATAAAACACACTTGAGTGACAGACCAGGCTTCTTCGTGATTTCTCTGTCACTCAGGAAGGCTCTTTGTAGGCAGTAAGGCTGCACATGAGTGGCTGGTGGATACTGTTCAGATGCATGGCTTTCTGCTTGCAAGGGTTTTTGTCTCAGCTGACTGGAAGGGAGGAGGTAGTACGTCTGGATCACAGAGTATCCATTTCCACAAATGAGGCTGCTAATTCCACGGTCCTGGCAGTGCTTTATGAAAACGCTCTGCTTTGCAATGTCACTCCTTGTAGATTAGAGTGGGAGGGGCTGGGACCAAGGTATGCTGCCTCTTACTCCCAGTTGCAGGTTTCTGGATGCTGATTGTATCTCTTACAGCATCAGTTAGTGGGCTTGTTGTCCCTCAGGCTTTGTTCACAGAGATCCTCCAGCTAGTTGGTGGTGAGTGCGCATGAGCAGAGGCTTCCTGCCAATCCCCCATGAGTAGTAGAGCTCCCATGGTGTGGACTCCATGTAAGCCCTGTCCCAGACAGCACGCTTACATAGGAGGATGGGCCCTGCAGGAAAGAGGACCATTCTCCCTGTGGAATGGCCTCAGAGACCCACGTCCCTCACTAGCCAGCTGCTGGGGCTGTGGGCCCTAAGCTTCATGCCTGACTCAGGAATTGACACAGGGTGAGGCGACTCCAGTAGCTCTTTTGACTGGTCTAATCCAGCCTGAGATCATCCTTGCATGAGCCCTCTGCCAAGATTATTTTTGTTTCTTTTATGATCTTTTCATTAGTGGCTCCTACAACACTACCCACAAAATATATATACATCAGCTGTTTGATGCACATCTGTACATTAAGTGCCCTCATTATTCTCAAAATATCTACTCTTCACCCAAGCCCCTGGGCTCAGCTCCTCATTTTTCCCCCCTCAATGCCCGCCACCCATCCCTCATCAATCCTTTGAAATGTACTAATTCTTTTGTCATATCTTCACCCACCTTTCTTTTGAGGTCAATGAAGATCCTTGTAATCGGTACCCACTTTCCATTCTGCCCTTCCTCCACCCTCCCAATATCTCCACTCATAACACTGGTCCTAAAGGGCCCATCCACCCTGGATTCCCCGTGTTTGAAATTCCTATCGGTACTAGAATACCTTCTCTAGTTTGGCCAGATTAGTATGGTAGAACTGGGATCATGATAGTGGGGCAAGAGGAAGCATTAAGAACTAGAGGAAAGTTGTGTTTCATCTTTGCTGTCTCATAACCTGTATTCTTTAATCTCCTCTCTGAGATTCTTCTGTAAGGGGATTTCCAGTGCACTGCAAATAGGTTTTGGTTCTATACCCGGCAGTCCCCTCTCATTTTCCATGATAAGTTTTATTTGTTTTCATGATGCCTGTTGCCTTATCCCTTTGAAACTTTGTGATCACACAGGCTGGTATGCTTCCTACATGTGGGCTCTGTTGCTTCTGAGCTACATGGCTGCTTCTGTACCTTCAAGACTTTAAGACCCCACACGCTATATCTTTTGGTAGCTGGACACCATCGGCTTTCTTCACCACATTTGCTTATGCAGCCGCTTTGTGCTGAGTGATCGTGTAGGGAAGGTGAGCATTGTAGAATGCCAAATTAATAGAACACTGTTCTTGCAATGAGGGAGTCCTTGAGCGGAGGCCCTATGTCCATCTGCCTACTTAATACTAAATTTTTAAACATATGGACATAGATCTATTTCCCCATGCCTCTTTGAGAATATATGTACATGACTTTATTTAGACGTCTATAACTGGCCCTTGCTTCCCAGCTCACTCTTCTATACGCTTTGATTTTCCTCTTGTGCCCACTGCCATGCTCAGACTTCCTTTGGGTTTCAGTAATTCCTCTTGGTTACATTACCCTTGATTATGCCCTACCAGGCCTCCTACATCCCCCTAATCACCGATTTCCATCACTTGTTGTTCCCTTGTCTCTGGGTTTCTTTACACCACTCCCTTTACCCCCAGCGTGCTCACTCCCATGCCCAATGAAAGGGCCGGTCACATGTTTACTCCTCCAGATTGTTCATCCAGCCTCTCTTAATTAGATAGACCTGTAAAGGTAATAACATGCACAAAACAAGACTGAGCAAATCCAAGCAGCAAAAAGAAAAAAAACATACAAAAATGAAAACAAAACCCAACCAAAATCCAATGACACTAAAAGAAAACAACACTAACCAAGAAAGAAAAGTACAAGGACTGTGTGGTGAACTTTAGGAGTGTTTTCCAGTCCAGTCTGTTGGGGCACCGAGCCTTGACCACAAAGTCCACCTTTGGCATTCCCCGGGGACTTTGATGCTCCATTTTCTTTCTCTTCCGCTGCACTCTCTTAGTGTCATGCCTCGATGTGGCAGGATCAGTTCGGGCGCAGTTCCCACACTGTGTCTCCAGTGTTGTCCACTCTTGGGCTATGGGTCTTTGAGGGACGTTTCTCATCGTGGGGCTGCCCATGTGGTCTTCTCTGTGGACTGGCTTCTCTGATTGGGAACATCATCCTCAAGGTGTAGAGGGCCAGGATGTGCTCCATTTTCCCCTCCTCCCCCTTGTTCTGCCCTGTGTTCTCTGATCAGATATGTCCCTCTCCGCGAGCTGCAGATCCGGTGCCATCCTGTGAAATACAATCTTTGGGGGCTGCAAGGATGTGGGGGATGGGTGGCAGCTCAGATCTTTTGAGAGTCCAGGAGATATTGACTGCTTGATGGGCACAGTTCTTTGCGGCACCGTGCTCTTGGTGCAGACGCTGGTTGTGAATATGACTTTGTTGTTAACCAATTGTGTGTCTCTGGGTCAACTCCTGTGTGTTTTTAAGTGAGTTTTCTCATCTGGAAAGTAAATGTACTGGATTATCCAGACTCCCATGTCAGCAAGTTATCCAGAGGAGTTAATCAGAGACTGTTTCATATAGTGTGTACCTGCGCGCCGCATTCTAGACCTGGGATGGCAATTATGAGCTCAGGATAGAGATGGTGTCCAGCAGGTGACATACGTGGCTCCATATTGAAACAGGAAGCCCACTGTGGAGATTTGGTCCTTCAGTTGATGGCCACTGGCCACCTAGTCTTCTCCTGCTATAACTGCTTCACTGGCTCAGCAGCTGAGCCAGGAGCCAGTGATATCATAACCAGGTGGCTAACTGGGACAAAGGGCAGATAGATATTTGTTATCTTGTTGTCTTGGGAAGCCCACCTAACCTCCATGAAAACCTTCTGGTGTGAGTGATCTGTGGAAGGAATCATAGGCTCACAGTAATTCACATCTTTCTTTTTGAAAATGTGCCCGTATTCCTTTCTGAACCTGAGAAGGTGGCCCCTGTGTCCACCAAGAAATTTACTGGCTGGCCCCCTACAAGGAGAGTTAGCCTGGGCTTGGTGGTGAAGGGAAAAAGAGCTCTGACCCCTTCATTCAGCTTCTTCAAGCATTATTGTCTCTTGCTTGGTTTTTCTAGGTGCAGATGAGGCCCGTCCACTCTAGTGGAGGGTCGTGCACCTCCCCTGGGGTTTCAAGACACTGATTTTTCCCAGTGTCCTTCTTTCCTGCAGTAGGCACATTGATCCTTCCCCATGGCTTGGCGGTGCCCACAGGTTAGTCTCTCCGTGAGTGGGCCATGCTCTCCTTTTCCTGAGTCTCTGGGGTCTCTCATGGCAATTACTAGTATTTTAGCTACTTTCTTTGTCTCTGTCATGCTAGGGTCATCTCTGTTGTTATACACTCAATGAGCCACTTGTACCAAATCACTAAGATTTTTCCGTTCAAACCCTTCCAACTTCTTTGTCATGTCTGAGACAGACTGACTGAGAAATAAAGGCAATACTTATTGCCCTCCGGTTCTCGGGGCCGTTAGGGGTATAAAGCCCGTAGGCTTACATCAGCTACTCTAGAAAGGCAGGCGGACATTCTCTTATAAGAGCCCGAAAGTTCTCACTGACCTTAGATACAGTCATAGGTTTCCTAGTTCTTCCGCAGAGGGTCATGTAAGAGCAATGGGTGATACCTGGTAAAGCCCTCTGGGCCTTGCTAGGAATTGAGATCCCACATTGATCCGTAGTGGCCAAAGGAGTTTCTCTCAAGTGGGGAGTGCCTGCTCGCTGACCATCAGGTTCACTGACTGCTTACTGGGCCTCTGTCTGGAAGGGCTACCCTTCCTCCGTGGTGAACAGCACCTGGAGAAGTTGCTGGCAATCATACAGGTGGGCTGATGAGTATGGAAGGCATACCAGTACTAGTGTGTGTGGGGGGCTGCTGGTGGGGGTGGGGGTGAGGTTGGTGGGGGCGGTGGGGGAGGGAGTGACTCAATAAGGGCCTGTTAGAAGTTTTCTATTTCTGGACCCTAGAAAACTTATAGGGGGGGTTTGGAACCAAAGGGTCTGAAGCCAGCTCTCCCACTCCCAGAGTTCTCCTGCAAAATGGGATAAAGCCGATTAGGGGAGAGAGATCGGGAGGGGAGGGGAGGGGAAGATGGGGGAGAGGGAGGTGGTGGGGGAGGGGGTAGGGGAGGGATGGCCTCCACCTATGTGGTTTTGGGAACTTGGACCGTTTGTTTTTCCGGTCCTGCCATGTTTCCTGAAACCTTGGAAACAAGGACCCTGTCTTTGAGGGAGGGAGTAAGTCTTATATTTGCAGGCTTCTTCGTGGCAATGTCAGCCCACACTTGAATTAAAGGGATCAGATCGGGATGTCCTGGTTCCCCTTAACCATAACTATGAACTCTTAATAATAGGGGATGGCAAAACTAATCTTGCGTGGGTCAATCAGGGACTCCTTCTGCCCCATTACTTTTAAACAAATTGTAGTGTCTCCAAGCTATTGGGTGAAAACCACATCCTCTTGGTGACCGCCTAGAGCATGGGTCCTCAAACTACAGCCTATGGGCCACATGCAGACAGCCGAGGACATTGAGCCTTTCTGCCGGGTGTATGTGACGCATTTATTTTTCTTTGAACTTCAAATCAAGATGTGCATGGTGCACATGAATTTTTTCATAATTTTTGTTGTTTTTTTAACTATAGTCTGCCCCTCCAATAGCCTGAGGTATAGTAAACTGGCCCCCTGGGCACTTGGACTATGTAGGTTAACTAAGGGGCACTTGCACTATCTAGGTTACCGAACGGGCATTTGGACTATGTAGGTAACCTAGCGGGCACTTGGAAAGTCTAGGTTACCTAGCGGGCACTTGGACTTCTAGGTTAACGAACGGGCACTTGGACTATGTATGTTGCATAGCGGGCAATTGGACTATCTAGGTTAGGTAACGGGCACTTGGACTATCTAGGTTACCTAGCGGGAACTTGGACTATGCAGGTTACCTAGCGGGCACTTGGACTATCTAGGTTACCTAACGGGCACTTGGACCATCTAGGTTTCTTAGCGGGCACTTGGACTATGTAGGTTAACTAGCGGGCACTTGGACTATATAGGTTACCTAGAGGGCCCTTGGACTATGTAGGTTACGTAGCGGGCACGTGGACTATCTAGGTTAACGAACGTGCACTTGGACTATGTAGGTAACCTAGCGGACAATTGGACAGTCTAGGTTACCTAGCGGGCACTTGGACTATATAGGTTAACGAAAGGGCACTTGGACTATGTAGGTTACCTAGCGGGCACTTGGATTATCTAGGTAAGCTAACAGGAACTTGGAATATCTAGGTTACCTAGCGGGCACTTGGACTATGTAGGTTACATTGCGGGCACTTGTACTATCTAGGTTACCTAACTGTAACTTGTACTATGTAGGTTAACTAGCGGACACTTGGACTATCTAGGTTAACTAGTGGGCACTTGGAATATCTAGGTTAACTAGCGGGCCCATGGACTATGTAGGTTAACTAGCGGGCACTTGGACAATCTTGGTTAACTAGCGGGCACTTGGACTATCTAGGTTAACTAGCGGGCACTTGCACAATGCAGGTTCCCTAGCGGGCACTTTGACTATGTAGGTTCCCTAGCAGGCACTTGGACTATATAGGTTCCCTACGGGCACTTGGACTATCTAGGTACCCTAACGGGCACATGGAATATGTAGGTTCCCCATCGGGCAATTGGACTATGTAGGTTCCTCAGCGGGCACTTGGACTATGTAGGTTCCCTATCAGGCACTTGGACTATGTAGGTTAACTAGCGAGCACGTGGATGATCAATGTTAACTAGAGGACACTTGGACTATCTAGGTTAACTTGTGGGCCCTCGGACTATGTAGGTTAACTAGCGGGCACTTGGACAATCTAGGTTAACTAGCAGGCATTTGGACGATCTAGGTTAACTAGCGGGCACTTGGACTATGTAGGTTAACTAGAGGACACTTGGACTATCTAGGTTAACTTGTGGGCCCTTGGACTATGTAGGTTAACTAGCGGGCACTTGGACAATCTAGGTTAACTAGCAGGCATTTGGACGATCTAGGTTAACTAGCGGGCAGTTGGACTATCAAAGTTAACAAGTGAGCCCTTGGACTATGTAGGTTAACTAGCGGGCCCTTGGACTATCTAGGTTACCTAGCGGGCACTTGGACTATCTAGGTTACCTAGCGGGCACTTGGACTATCTAGGTTACCTAGTGGGCACTTGGACTATCTAGGTTAACTAACGGGCACTTGGTATGTGCAGGTAACCTAGCGGGCACTTGGACTGTCTAGGTTACCTAGCGGGCACTTGGACTTCTAGGTTAACGACGGGCACTTGGACTATGTAGGTTGCTTAGCGGGAACTTGGACTATCTAGGTTAGGTAACGGGCACTTTGAGTATCTAGGTTACCTAGCGGGAACTTGGACAATGTAAGTTACCTAGCGGGCACTTTGACTATCTAGGTTACATAGCGGGCACTTGGACTATGTAGGTTAACTAGCGAGCACTTGGACTCTAGGTTACCTAGCGGGCCCTTTGACTATGTAGGTTTCCTAGCGGGTACTTGGACTATCTAGGTTAACGAACGGGCACTTGGACTATGTAGGTAACCTAGCGGGCATTTGGACAGTCTAGGTTACCTAGCGTGCACTTGCACTATCTAGGTTAACGAACGGGTACTTGGACTATATAGGTTACCTAGCGGGCACTTGGACTATACTATGTAGGATCCCTATCGGACATTTGAACTACTTAGGCCACCTAGCGGGCACTTGGACTATCTAGGTTAACTAGCGGGCCCTTGTACTATGTAGGTTAACTAGCGAGCACTTGGACTATCTAGGTTAACTAGCGGACCTTGGACTACGTAGGTTAACTAGCGGGCACTTGGATGATCAATGTTAATTAGCGGGGCCCTTGGACTATCTAGGTTAGCTAACGGGCACTTGGACTAAGTATGTCCCCTAGTGGGCACTTGGACACTCTAGGTTAACTAACGGGCACTAGGACTATCTAGGTTAACGAGCGGGCACTTGGACTATCTAAGTTACCTAGCTGGCACTTGGAATATGAAGGTTCCCTAGCGGGCACTTGGATTATCTAGGTTACCTAGCGGGCACTTGGACTATGAAGGTCAACTAGCGGGCCCTTGGACTATCTAGGTTAGCTAACTGGCATTTGGACTATGTAGGTTAACTAGCGGACACTTGGACTATGTAGGTTACCTAACGGGCACTTGGACTATGCAGGAACCTAGCGGGCACTTGGACTGTCTAGGTTACCTAGCGGGCACTTGGACTTCTATGTTAACGAACGGGCACTCGGACTATGTAGGTTGCCCAGCTGACAATTGGACAATCTAGGATAGGTAACGGGCCCTTGACTATCTAGGATACCTAGCGGGAACTTGGACTATGTAGGTTACCTAACGGCACTTGGACTATGTAGGTTAACTAGCGGACACTTGGACAATCTACGTTAACTAGCGGGCAAGTGGACTATCTAGGTTAACTAAGGGGCCCTTCGACTATGTAGGTTAACTAGCGGGCACTTGGACTATCTAGGTTACCTAGCGGGCACTTGGTCTATGTACATACCCTAGCGGGCACTTGGACTATCTGGGTTACCTAGCGGGCACTTGGACTATCTAGGTTAACTTGTGGGCCCTTGGACTATGTAGGTTAACTAGCGGGCACTTGGACAATCTAGGTTAACTAGCAGGCATTTGGACGATCTAGGTTAACTAGCGGGCACTTGGACTATGTAGGTTAACTAGAGGACACTTGGACTATCTAGGTTAACTTGTGGGCCCTTGGACTATGTAGGTTATCTAGCGGGCACTTGGACAATCTAGGTTAACTAGCAGGCATTTGGACGATCTAGGTTAACTAGCGGGCACTTGGACTATCAAAGTTAACAAGTGAGCCCTTGGACTATGTAGGTTAACTAGCGGGCCCTTGGACTATCTAGGTTACCTAGCGGGCACTTGGACTATCTAGGTTACCTAGCGGGCACTTGGACTATCTAGGTTACCTAGTGGGCACTTGGACTATCTAGGTTAACTAACGGGCACTAGGTATGTGCAGGTAACCTAGCGGGCACTTGGACTGTCTAGGTTACCTAGCGGGCACTTGGACTTCTAGGTTAACGACGGGCACTTGGACTATGTAGGTTGCTTAGCGGGAACTTGGACTATCTAGGTTAGGTAACGGGCACTTTGAGTATCTAGGTTACCTAGCGGGAACTTGGACAATGTAAGTTACCTAGCGGGCACTTTGACTATCTAGGTTACATAGCGGGCACTTGGACTATGTAGGTTAACTAGTGAGCACTTGGACTCTATGTTACCTAGCGGGCCCTTTGACTATGTAGGTTTCCTAGCGGGTACTTGGACTATCTAGGTTAACGAACGGGCACTTGGACTATGTAGGTAACCTAGCGGGCATTTGGACAGTCTAGGTTACCTAGCGTGCACTTGCACTATCTAGGTTAACGAACGGGTACTTGGACTATATAGGTTACCTAGCGGGCACTTGGACTATACTATGTAGGATCCCTATCGGACATTTGAACTACTTAGGCCACCTAGCGGGCACTTGGACTATCTAGGTTAACTAGCGGGCCCTTGTACTATGTAGGTTAACTAGCGAGCACTTGGACTATCTAGGTTAACTAGCGGACCTTGGACTACGTAGGTTAACTAGCGGGCACTTGGATGATCAATGTTAACTAGCGGGGCCCTTGGACTATCTAGGTTAGCTAACGGGCACTTGGACTAAGTATGTCCCCTAGTGGGCACTTGGACACTCTAGGTTAACTAACGGGCACTAGGACTATCTAGGTTAACGAGCTGGCACTTGGACTATCTAAGTTTCCTAGCTGGCACTTGGACTATGAAGGTTCCCTAGCGGGCACTTGGATTATCTAGGTTACCTAGCGGGCACTTGGACTATGAAGGTCAACTAGCGGGCCCTTCGACTATCTAGGTTAGCTAACTGGCACTTGGACTATGTAGGTTAACTAGCGGACACTTGGACTATGTAGGTTACCTAACGAGCACTTGGACTATGCAGGTAACCTAGCGGGCACTTGGACTGTCTAGGTTACCTAGCGGGCACTTGGACTTCTATGTTAACGAACGGGCACTCGGACTATGTAGGTTGCCCAGCTGACAATTGGACAATCTAGGATAGGTAACGGGCCCTTGACTATCTAGGATACCTAGCGGGAACTTGGACTATGTAGGTTACCTAAGGGCACTTGGACTATGTAGGTTAACTAGCGGACACTTGGACAATCTAGGTTAACTAGCGGGTAAGTGGACTATCTAGGTTAACTAAGGGGCCCTTCGACTATGTAGGTTAACTAGCGGGCACTTGGACTATCTAGGTTACCTAGCGGGCACTTGGTCTATGTACATACCCTAGCGGGCACTTGGACTATCTGGGTTACCTAGCGGGCACTTGGACTATCTAGGTTAACTAACGGGTAATAGGACAATCTAGGTTACCTAGCGGGCACTTGGACTATGTAGGTCAACTAGCGGGCCCTTGGACTATGTAGGTTAACTAGCGGGCCGTTGGACTATGTAGGTTAACTAGCGGGCACTTGGATTATCTAAGTTACCCAGCGGGCACTTGAACTATGTAGGTTAACTAGTGGGCCCTTAGACTATCTAGGTTAGCTAATGGTCACTTGGACAATGTAGGTTAATTAGCGGGTACGTGGACTATGTAGGTTCCCTAGCGGGCATTTGGACTATATAGATAACCTAGCGGGCACTTGGACTTTGTAGGTTACCTAGCGGGCACTTGGACTATCTAGGTTACCTAGCGGGCACTTGGATGATACAGGTTCCCTAGCCAGCACTAAGACTATTGGTTCCCTAACGGGCACTTGGACTATGTAGGTTCCCTAAAGGGCACTTGGACTATATAGGTTTCTATCGGGCACTTGGACTATGTAGGTTAACTAGCGGGCACATGGACTATCTAGGTTACCTAGCGGGCACTGAGACTATCTAGGTTACCTAGCGGGCACTTGGACTATGTAGGTTAACTAGAAGGCACCTGGACTATCAAGGTTACCTAGCGGGCTCTTGGACTATGTAGGTTACCAGCGGGCACTTGGACTATCTACGTAAACGAAAGTGCACTTGGGCTATGTAGGTAACCTAACGGGCACTTGGACTGTCTAGGTTACCGAGCGGGCACTTGGACTATCTAGGTTAACGATCGGGCACTTGGACTATGTAGGTTAACTAGCGGACACTTGGACTATCTAGATTAGCTAACGGGCAATTGGACTATCAAGGTTACCTAACGGGCACTTGGACTATGTAGGTTACCTAGCGGGCAATTGGACTATCTAGGTTACCTAGCAGGCACTTTGACTATCTTGGTTAACTAAGGGGCACTTGAACTATGTAGGTTGCCAAGCGAGCACTTGGACTATGTAGGTTCCCTAGCGGGCGCTTGGACTATGTAGGTTCCCTAGCGGGTACTTGGACTGTCTAGTTTAACTAGCGGGCAATTGGACTGTCTAGGTTACCTAGTGGGCACTTGGACTATGTAGTTTACCTAGCAGGCACTTGGACTATGTAGGTTAACTAGCGGGCACTTGGACTATCTAGGATACCTAGCGGGCACTTGGACTATGTACGTTCCCTAGCGGGCACTTGGGCTATCTACGTTACCTAGCGGGCACTTGGACTATGTAGGTTAACGAACGGGCACTTGGACTATGTAGGTAACCTAGAGGTCACTTGGACTGTCTAGGTTACCTAGCGGACACTTGGACTATGTAGGTTAACTAGCGTGCACGTGGACTATCTAGGTTACCTAGCGGGCACTTGGACTATGTAGGTTCCCTAGGGGGCATTTGGACTATATAGGTTACCTAGCGGGCACTTGGATTATGTAGGTTGCCTAGCGGGCACTTGGACTATGTAGGTTAACTAGCGGGCACTTGGATTATCTAGGTTAACTAACAGGCACTTGAACTATGTATGTTCCAGAGCGGACAATTGGACTATGTAGGTTCCTTAGCGGGCACTTGGACTATCTAGGTTCCCTAAAGGACACTTGGACTATGTAGGTTAACTAGCGGACAATTTGATGATCTAGGTTAACTAGCGGGTACTTGGACTATCTAGGTTAACTAGGGGTTCCTTGGACTACGTAGGTTAACTAGCGGACACTTGCATTATGTAGGTTACCTAGCGGGCACTTGGACTATGTAGGTTAACTAGCAGGCCCTTGGACTATCTAGGTTACCTAGCAGGCACTTGGACTATGTAGGTTAACTAGCGGACACTTGAACGATCTAGGTTAACCAGCGGGCCCTTGCACTATGTAGGTTAACTAGTGGGCCCATGGATTATGTAGGTTTACTAGGGGGCACTTGGACTATGTAGGTTAACTAGAAGGCACTTGGACTATCAAGGTTACCTAGCGGGCTCTTGGACTATGTAGGTTACCAGCGGGCACTTGGACTATCTACGTAAACGAAAGTGCACTTGGGCTATGTAGGTAACCTAACGGGCACTTGGACTGTCTAGGTTACCGAGCGGGCACTTGGACTATCTAGGTTAACGATCGGGCACTTGGACTATGTAGGTTAACTAGCGGACACTTGGACTATCTAGATTAGCTAACGGGCAATTGGACTATCAAAGTTACCTAACGGGCACTTGGACTATGTAGGTTACCTAGCGGGCAATTGGACTATCTAGGTTACCTAGCAGGCACTTTGACTATCTTGGTTAACTAAGGGGCACTTGAACTATGTAGGTTGCCAAGCGAGCATTTGGACTATGTAGGTTCCCTAGCGGGCGCTTGGACTATGTAGGTTCCCTAGCGGGTACTTGGACTGTCTAGTTTAACTAGCGGGCAATTGGACTGTCTAGGTTACCTAGTGGGCACTTGGACTATGTAGTTTACCTAGCAGGCACTTGGACTATGTAGGTTAACTAGCGGGCACTTGGACTATCTAGGATACCTAGCGGGCACTTGGACTATGTACGTTCCCTAGCGGGCACTTGGGCTATCTACGTTACCTAGCGGGCACTTGGACTATGTAGGTTAACGAACGGGCACTTGGACTATGTAGGTAACCTAGAGGTCACTTGGACTGTCTAGGTTACCTAGCGGACACTTGGACTATGTAGGTTAACTAGCGTGCACGTGGACTATCTAGGTTACCTAGCGGGCACTTGGACTATGTAGGTTCCCTAGGGGGCATTTGGACTATATAGGTTACCTAGCGGGCACTTGGATTATGTAGGTTGCCTAGCGGGCACTTGGACTATGTAGGTTAACTAGCGGGCACTTGGATTATCTAGGTTAACTAACAGGCACTTGAACTATGTATGTTCCAGAGGGGACAATTGGACTATGTAGGTTCCTTAGCGGGCACTTGGACTATCTAGGTTCCCTAAAGGACACTTGGACTATGTAGGTTAACTAGCGGACAATTTGATGATCTAGGTTAACTAGCGGGTACTTGGACTATCTAGGTTAACTAGGGGTTCCTTGGACTACGTAGGTTAACTAGCGGACACTTGCATTATGTAGGTTACCTAGCGGGCACTTGGACTATCTAGGTTAACTAGCAGGCCCTTGGATTATCTAGGTTACCTAGCAGGCACTTGGACTATGTAGGTTAACTAGCGGACACTTGAACGATCTAGGTTAACCAGCGGGCCCTTGCACTATGTAGGTTAACTAGTGGGCCCATGGATTATGTAGGTTTACTAGGGGGCACTTGGACTATCTAGGTTAACTAGCGGGCACTTGGACTATGTAGTTTCCCTAGCGGGCATTTGGACTATTTAGGTTGCCTAGCGGGCACTTGGACTATGTAGGTTACCTAGCGGGCTCTTGGACTGTCTAGGTTACCTAGCAGGCACTTTGACTATCTAGATTAACTAACGGGCACTTGGACTATGTAGGGTAACTAGCGGGCACTTGGACTGTCTAGGTCACCTAATGGGCACTTGGATTATCTAGGTTAACGAACGGGCACTTGGACTATGTAGGTTACCTAGCCACCACTTGGACTATCTAGGTTAGCTAACAGGCACTTGGACTGTCTAGGTTCCCTAGCGGGCACTTGTACTATCTAGGTTACCTAGCTGGCACTTGGACTATGTAGGTCAACTAGCGGGCCCTTGGACTATCTAGGTTAGCTAACGGGCACTTGGACTATGTATGTTCCAAGCGGGCAATGGATTATGTAGGTTGCCTAGTGGACATTTAGACTATGTAGGTTTCCTTGCGGGCATTTGGACTATGTAGGTTACATAGCGGGCACTTGGACTATGTAGGTTAACTAGCGGGCATTTGGACAATCTAGGTTAACTAGCGGGCACTTGGACTATGTAGGTTCCCTAGCGGGCATTTGAACTATATAGGTTACGTAGCGGGCACTTGGATTATGTAGGTTGCCTAGCGGGCACTTGGAGTATGTAGGTTAACTAGCGGGCACTTGGATTATCTAGGTTAACTAACAGGCACTTGAACTATGTATGTTCCAGAGAGGACAATTGGACTATGTAGGTTCCTTAGTGGGCACTTGGACTATCTAGGTTCCCTAAAGGACACTTGGACTATGTAGGTTAACTAGCGGACAATTTGATGATCTAGGTTAACTAGCGGGTACTTGGACTATCTAGGTTAACTAGGGGTTCCTTGGACTACGTAGGTTAACTAGGGGAGACTTGCACTCTGTAGGTTACCTAGCGTGCACTTGGACTATCTAGGTTAACTAGCAGGCCCTTGGACTATCTAGGTTACCTAGCAGGCACTTGGACTATGTAGGTTAACTAGCGGGCCTTTGCACTCTCTAGGTTACCTAGCGGGCACTTGGACTATCTATGTTAACTTTCGGGCACTTGGACTATGTAGGTTACCTAGCGGACACCTGCAATATGTAGGTTACCTAGCGGGCACTTGGACTATGTAGGTTAACTAGCGGACACTTGCACGATCTAGGTTAACTAGCGGGCCCTTGCACTATGTAGGTTAACTAGTGGGCCCATGGATTATGTAGGTTTACTAGGGGGCACTTGGACTATCTAGGTTAACTAGCGGACACTTGGACTATGTAGTTTCCCTAGCGGACATTTGGACTATTTAGGTTGCCTAGCGGGCACTTGGACTATGTAGATTACCTGGCGAGCACTTGTACTATCTAGGTTACCTAGCAGGCACTTTGACTATCTAGGTTAACTAACGGACGTGGACTATGTAGGGTAAGTAGCGGGCACTTGGACTGTCTAGGTCACCTAACGGGCACTTGGATTATCTAGGTTAACGAACGGGCACTTGGACTATGTAGGTTACCTAGCCACCACTTGGACTATCTAGGTTAGCTAAAAGGCACTTGGACTACTAGGTTCCCTAGCGGGCACTTGTACTATCTAGGTTACCTAGCTGGCACTTGGACTATGTAGGTCAACTAGCGGGTCCTTGGACTATCTAGGTTAGCTAACGGGCACTTGGACTATGTATGTTCCAGAGCGGGCACTTTGATTATGTAGGTTGCCTAGCGGACATTTAGACTATATAGGTTCCCTAACGGGCACTTGGACTATGTAGGTTCCCTAGCGGTCACGTGGACAATGTAGGCTCCCTAGAAGGCACTTGGACTATGTAGGTTAACTAGCGGCCACTTGGACTATGTAGGTTACCCAATGGGCACTTGGACTATCTAGGTTAACGAACGGACACTTGGACTATGTAGGTTAGCTATCAGGCACTTGGACTATCTAGATTACCTAGCGGACACTTGGACGATTTAGGTTAACTAGCGGGCACTTGGACTATCTAGGTTAACTAGCAGGCCCTTGGACTATCTAGGTTTACTAGCGGGCACTTGGACTATCTAGGTTAACTAACGGGCACTTGGTATGTGCAGGTAACCTAGCGGGCACTTGGACTGTCTAGGTTACCTAGCGGGCACTTGGACTTCTAGGTTAACGACGGGGACTTGGACTATGTAGGTTGCTTAGCGGGCACTTGGACTATCTAGGTTAGGTAACGGGCACTTTGAGTATCTAGGTTACCTAGCGGGAACTTGGACAATATAAGTTACCTAGCGGGCACTTTGACTATCTTGGTTACATAGCGGGCACTTGGACTATGTAGGTTAACTAGCGAGCACTTGGACTCTAGGTTACCTAGCGGGCCCTTTGACTATGTAGGATTCCTAGCGGGTACTTGGACTATCTAGGTTAACGAACGGGCACTTGGACTATGTAGGTAACCTAGCGGGCACTTGGACAGTCTAGGTTACCTAGCGTGCACTTACACTATCTAGGTTAACGAACGGGCACTTGGACTATATAGGTTACCTAGCGGGCACTTGGACTATGTAGGATCCCTATCGGACATTTGAAATACTTACGTTACCTAGCGGGCACTTGGACTATCTAGGTTACTAGCGGGCACTTGGACTATCTAAGTCAACTAGCGGGCCCTTGTACTATGTAGGTTAACTAGCGAGCACTTGGACTATCTAGGTTAACTAGCGGACCTTGGACTACGTAGGTTAACTAGCGGGCACTTGGATGATCAATGTTAACTAGCGGGGCCCTTGGACTATCTAGGTTAGCTAATGGGCACTTGGACTAAGTACGTCCCCTCATGGGCACTTGGACACTCTAGGCTAACTAACGGGCACTAGGACTATCTAGGTTAACGAGCGGGCACTTGGAGTATCTAAGTTACCTAGATGGCACTTGGACTATGAAGGTTCCCTAGCGGGCACTTGGATTATCTAGGTTACCTAGCGGGCACTTGGACTATGTAGGTCAACTAGCGGGCCCTTAGACTATCTAGGTTAGCTAACTGGCACTTGGACTATGTAGGTTAACTAGCGGACACTTGGACTACGTAGGGTAACTAACGGGCACTTGGACTATGCAGGTAACCTAGCGGGCACTTGGACAGTCTAGGTCACCTAGCGTGCACTTGGACTATCTAGGTTAACGAACGGGCACTTGGACTATATAGGTTACCTAGCGGGCACTTGGACTATGTAGGATCCCTATCGGACATTTGGACTACTTCGGCCACCTAGCGGGCAATTGAACTATCTAGGTTAACTAGCGGGCACTTGGACTATGTAGGTCAACTAGCGGACACTTGGCCAATCTAGGTTAACTAGCGGGCACGTGGACTATCTAGGTTAACTAAGGGGCCCTTCGACTATGTAGGTTAACTAGCGGGCACTTGGACTATCTACGTTACCTAGCGGGCACTTGGTCTATGTACATACCCTAGCGGGCACTTGGACTATCTGGGTTACCTAGCGGGCACTTGGACTATCTAGGTTAACTAACGGGCAATAGGACAATCTAGGTTACCTAGCGGGCACTTGGACTATGTAGGTCAACTAGCGGGCCCTTGGACTATGTAGGTTAACTAGCGGGCCTTTGGACTATGTAGGTTAACTAGCGGGCCTTTGGACTATGTAGGTTAACTAGCGGGCACTTGGATTATCTAAGTTACCTAGCGGGCACTTGAACTATGTAGGTTAACTAGTGGGCCCTTAGACTATCTAGGTTAGCTAATGGTCACTTGGACTATGTAGGTTAATTAGCGGGTACGTGGACTATGTAGGTTCCCTAGCGGGCATTTGGAGTATATAGATAACCTAGCGGGCACTTGGACTTTGTAGGTTACCTAGCGGGCACTTGGACTATCTAGGTTACCTAGCGGGCACTTGGATGATACAGGTTCCCTAGCCAGCACTAAGACTATGGGTTCCCTAACGGGCACTTGGACTATGTAGGTTCCCTAAAGGGCACTTGGACTATATAGGTTTCTATCGGGCACTTGGACTATGTAGGTTAACTAGCGGGCACATGGACTATCTAGGTTACCTAGCGGGCACTGAGACTATCTAGGTTACCTAGCGGGCACTTGGACTATGTAGGTTAACTAGAAGGCACTTGGACTATCAAGGTTACCTAGCGGGCTCTTGGAGTATGTAGGTTACCAGCGGGCACTTGGACTATCTAGGTAAACGAAAGTGCACTTGGGCTATGTAGGTAACCTAACGGGCACTTGGACTGTCTAGGTTACCTAGCGGGCACTTGGACTATCTAGGTTACCTAGCGGGCACTTGGTCTATGTACATACCCTAGCGGGCACTTGGACCATCAGGGTTAACTAACGGGCAATAGGACAATCTAGGTTACCTAGCGGGCACTTGGACTATGTAGGTCAACTAGCGGGCCCTTGGACTATGTAGGTTAACTAGCGGGCCTTTGGACTATGTAGGTTAACTAGCGGGCACTTGGATTATCTAAGTTACCTAGCGGGCACTTGAACTATGTAGGTTAACTAGTGGGCCCTTAGATTATCCAGGTTAGCTAATGGTCACTTGGACTATGTAGGTTAATTAGCGGGTACGTGGACTATGTAGGTTCCCTAGCGGGCATTTGGACTATATAGATAACCTAGCGGGCACTTGGACTTTGTAGGTTACCTAGCGGGCACTTGGACTATCTAGGTTACCTAGCGGGCACTTGGATGATACAGGTTCCCTAGCCAGCACTAAGACTATTGGTTCCCTAACGGGCACTTGGACTATGTAGGTTCCCTAAAGGGCACTTGGACTATATAGGTTTCTATCGGGCACTTGGACTATGTAGGTTAACTAGCGGGCACATGGACTATCTAGGTTACCTAGCGGGCACTGAGACTATCTAGGTTACCTAGCGGGCACTTGGACTATGTAGGTTAACTAGAAGGCACTTGGACTATCAAGGTTACCTAGCAGGCTCTTGGACTATGTAGGTTACCAGCGGGCACTTGGACTATCTAGGTAAACGAAAGTGCACTTGGGCTATGTAGGTAACCTAATGGGCACTTGGACTGTCTAGGTTATCTAGCGGGCACTTGGACTATCTAGGTTACCTAGCGGGCACTTGGTCTATGTACATACCCTAGCGGGCACTTGGACTATCTGGGTTAACTAACGGGCAATAGGACAATCTAGGTTACCTAGCGGGCACTTGGACTATGTATGTCAACTAGCGGGCCCTTGGACTATGTAGGTTAACTAGTGGGCCTTTGGACTATGTAGGTTAACTAGCGGGCACTTGGATTATCTAAGTTACCTAGCGGGCACTTGAACTATGTAGGTTAACTAGTGGGCCCTTAGACTATCTAGGTTAGCTAATGGTCACTTGGACTATGTAGGTTAATTAGCGGGTACGTGGACTATGTAGGTTCCCTAGCGGGCATTTGGAGTATATAGATAACCTAGCGGGCACTTGGACTTTGTAGGTTACCTAGCGGGCACTTGGACTATCTAGGTTACCTAGCGGGCACTTGGATGATACAGGTTCCCTAGCCAGCACTAAGACTATGGGTTCCCTAACGGGCACTTGGACTATGTAGGTTCCCTATAGGGCACTTGGACTATATAGGTTTCTATCGGGCACTTGGACTATGTAGGTTAACTAGCGGGCACATGGACTATCTAGGTTACCTAGCGGGCACTGAGACTATCTAGGTTACCTAGCGGGCACTTGGACTATGTAGGTTAACTAGAAGGCACTTGGACTATCAAGGTTACCTAGCGGGCTCTTGGAGTATGTAGGTTACCAGCGGGCACTTGGACTATCTAGGTAAACGAAAGTGCACTTGGGCTATGTAGGTAACCTAACGGGCACTTGGACTGTCTAGGTTACCTAGCGGGCACTTGGACTATCTAGGTTACCTAGCGGGCACTTGGTCTATGTACATACCCTAGCGGGCACTTGGACCATCAGGGTTAACTAACGGGCAATAGGACAATCTAGGTTACCTAGCGGGCACTTGGACTATGTAGGTCAACTAGCGGGCCCTTGGACTATGTAGGTTAACTAGCGGGCCTTTGGACTATGTAGGTTAACTAGCGGGCACTTGGATTATCTAAGTTACCTAGCGGGCACTTGAACTATGTAGGTTAACTAGTGGGCCCTTAGATTATCCAGGTTAGCTAATGGTCACTTGGACTATGTAGGTGAATTAGCGGGTACGTGGACTATGTAGGTTCCCTAGCGGGCATTTGGACTATATAGATAACCTAGAGGGCACTTGGACTTTGTAGGTTACCTAGCGGGCACTTGGACTATCTAGGTTACCTAGCGGGCACTTGGATGATACAGGTTCCCTAGCCAGCACTAAGACTATTGGTTCCCTAACGGGCACTTGGACTATGTAGGTTCCCTAAAGGGCACTTGGACTATATAGGTTTCTATCGGGCACTTGGACTATGTAGGTTAACTAGCGGGCACATGGACTATCTAGGTTACCTAGCGGGCACTGAGACTATCTAGGTTACCTAGCGGGCACTTGGACTATGTAGGTTAACTAGAAGGCACTTGGACTATCAAGGTTACCTAGCAGGCTCTTGGACTATGTAGGTTACCAGCGGGCACTTGGACTATCTAGGTAAACGAAAGTGCACTTGGGCTATGTAGGTAACCTAATGGGCACTTGGACTGTCTAGGTTATCTAGCGGGCACTTGGACTATCTAGGTTACCTAGCGGGCACTTGGTCTATGTACATACCCTAGCGGGCACTTGGACTATCTGGGTTAACTAACGGGCAATAGGACAATCTAGGTTACCTAGCGGGCACTTGGACTATGTATGTCAACTAGCGGGCCCTTGGACTATGTAGGTTAACTAGTGGGCCTTTGGACTATGTAGGTTAACTAGCGGGCACTTGGATTATCTAAGTTACCTAGCGGGCACTTGAACTATGTAGGTTAACTAGTGGGCCCTTAGACTATCTAGGTTAGCTAATGGTCACTTGGACTATGTAGGTTAATTAGCGGGTACGTGGACTATGTAGGTTCCCTAGCGGGCATTTGGAGTATATAGATAACCTAGCGGGCACTTGGACTTTGTAGGTTACCTAGCGGGCACTTGGACTATCTAGGTTACCTAGCGGGCACTTGGATGATACAGGTTCCCTAGCCAGCACTAAGACTATGGGTTCCCTAACGGGCACTTGGACTATGTAGGTTCCCTATAGGGCACTTGGACTATATAGGTTTCTATCGGGCACTTGGACTATGTAGGTTAACTAGCGGGCACATGGACTATCTAGGTTACCTAGCGGGCACTGAGACTATCTAGGTTACCTAGCGGGCACTTGGACTATGTAGGTTAACTAGAAGGCACTTGGACTATCAAGGTTACCTAGCGGGCTCTTGGAGTATGTAGGTTACCAGCGGGCACTTGGACTATCTAGGTAAACGAAAGTGCACTTGGGCTATGTAGGTAACCTAACGGGCACTTGGACTGTCTAGGTTACCTAGCGGGCACTTGGACTATCTAGGTTACCTAGCGGGCACTTGGTCTATGTACATACCCTAGCGGGCACTTGGACCATCAGGGTTAACTAACGGGCAATAGGACAATCTAGGTTACCTAGCGGGCACTTGGACTATGTAGGTCAACTAGCGGGCCCTTGGACTATGTAGGTTAACTAGCGGGCCTTTGGACTATGTAGGTTAACTAGCGGGCACTTGGATTATCTAAGTTACCTAGCGGGCACTTGAACTATGTAGGTTAACTAGTGGGCCCTTAGATTATCCAGGTTAGCTAATGGTCACTTGGACTATGTAGGTTAATTAGCGGGTACGTGGACTATGTAGGTTCCCTAGCGGGCATTTGGACTATATAGATAACCTAGAGGGCACTTGGACTTTGTAGGTTACCTAGCGGGCACTTGGACTATCTAGGTTACCTAGCGGGCACTTGGATGATACAGGTTCCCTAGCCAGCACTAAGACTATTGGTTCCCTAACGGGCACTTGGACTATGTAGGTTCCCTAAAGGGCACTTGGACTATATAGGTTTCTATCGGGCACTTGGACTATGTAGGTTAACTAGCGGGCACATGGACTATCTAGGTTACCTAGCGGGCACTGAGACTATCTAGGTTACCTAGCGGGCACTTGGACTATGTAGGTTAACTAGAAGGCACTTGGACTATCAAGGTTACCTAGCAGGCTCTTGGACTATGTAGGTTACCAGCGGGCACTTGGACTATCTAGGTAAACGAAAGTGCACTTGGGCTATGTAGGTAACCTAATGGGCACTTGGACTGTCTAGGTTATCTAGCGGGCACTTGGACTATCTAGGTTACCTAGCGGGCACTTGGTCTATGTACATACCCTAGCGGGCACTTGGACTATCTGGGTTAACTAACGGGCAATAGGACAATCTAGGTTACCTAGCGGGCACTTGGACTATGTATGTCAACTAGCGGGCCCTTGGACTATGTAGGTTAACTAGTGGGCCTTTGGACTATGTAGGTTAACTAGCGGGCACTTGGATTATCTAAGTTACCTAGCGGGCACTTGAACTATGTAGGTTAACTAGTGGGCCCTTAGACTATCTAGGTTAGCTAATGGTCACTTGGACTATGTAGGTTAATTAGCGGGTACGTGGACTATGTAGGTTTCCTAGCGGGCATTTGGACTATGTAGATAACCTAGTGGGCACTTGGACTTTGTAGGTTACCAGCGGGCACTTGGACTATCTAGGTTACCTAGCGGGCACTTGGATGATACAGGTTCCCTAGCCAGCACTAAGACTATGGGTTCCCTAACGGGCACTTGGACTATGTAGTTTCCCTAAAGGGCACTTGGACTATATAGGTTTCTATCGGGCACTTGGACTATGTAGGTTAACTAGCGGGCACATGGACTATCTAGGTTACCTAGCGGGCACTGAGACTATCTAGGTTACCTAGCGGGCACTTGGACTATGTAGGTTAACTAGAAGGCACTTGGACTATCAAGGTTACCTAGCGGGCTCTTGGAGTATGTAGGTTACCAGCGGGCACTTGGACTATCTAGGTAAACGAAAGTGCACTTGGGCTATGTAGGTAACCTAACGGGCACTTGGACTGTCTAGGTTACCTAGCGGGCACTTGGACTATCTAGGTTACCTAGCGGGCACTTGGTCTATGTACATACCCTAGCGGGCACTTGGACCATCAGGGTTAACTAACGGGCAATAGGAAAATCTAGGTTACCTAGCGGGCACTTGGACTATGTAGGTCAACTAGCGGGCCCTTGGACTATGTAGGTTAACTAGCGGGCCTTTGGACTATGTAGGTTAACTAGCGGGCACTTGGATTATCTAAGTTACCTAGCGGGCACTTGAACTATGTAGGTTAACTAGTGGGCCCTTAGATTATCCAGGTTAGCAAATGGTCATTTGGACTATGTAGGTTAATTAGCGGGTACGTGGACTATGTAGGTTCCCTAGCGGGCATTTGGACTATATAGATAACCTAGCGGGCACTTGGACTTTGTAGGTTACCTAGCGGGCACTTGGACTATCTAGGTTACCTAGCAGGCACTTGGATGATACAGGTTCCCTAGCCAGCACTAAGACTATTGGTTCCCTAACGGGCACTTGGACTATGTAGGTTCCCTAAAGGGCACTTGGACTATATAGGTTTCTATCGGGCACTTGGACTATGTAGGTTAACTAGCGGGCACATGGACTATCTAGGTTACCTAGCGGGCACTGAGACTATCTAGGTTACCTAGCGGGCACTTGGACTATGTAGGTTAACTAGAAGGCACTTGGACTATCAAGGTTACCTAGCAGGCTCTTGGACTATGTAGGTTACCAGCGGGCACTTGGACTATCTAGGTAAACGAAAGTGCACTTGGGCTATGTAGGTAATCTAACGGGCACTTGGACTGTCTAGGTTATCTAGCGGGCACTTGGACTATCTAGGTTACCTAGCGGGCACTTGGTCTATGTACATACCCTAGCGGGCACTTGGACTATCTGGGTTAACTAACGGGCAATAGGACAATCTAGGTTACCTAGCGGGCACTTGGACTATGTATGTCAACTAGCGGGCCCTTGGACTATGTAGGTTAACTAGTGGGCCTTTGGACTATGTAGGTTAACTAGCGGGCACTTGGATTATCTAAGTTACCTAGCGGGCACTTGAACTATGTAGGTTAACTAGTGGGCCCTTAGACTATCTAGGTTAGCTAATGGTCACTTGGACTATGTAGGTTAATTAGCGGGTACGTGGACTATGTAGGTTCCCTAGCGGGCATTTGGAGTATATAGATAACCTAGCGGGCACTTGGACTTTGTAGGTTACCTAGCGGGCACTTGGACTATCTAGGTTACCTAGCGGGCACTTGGATGATACAGGTTCCCTAGCCAGCACTAAGACTATGGGTTCCCTAACGGGCACTTGGACTATGTAGGTTCCCTATAGGGCACTTGGACTATATAGGTTTCTATCGGGCACTTGGACTATGTAGGTTAACTAGCGGGCACATGGACTATCTAGGTTACCTAGCGGGCACTGAGACTATCTAGGTTACCTAGCGGGCACTTGGACTATGTAGGTTAACTAGAAGGCACTTGGACTATCAAGGTTACCTAGCGGGCTCTTGGAGTATGTAGGTTACCAGCGGGCACTTGGACTATCTAGGTAAACGAAAGTGCACTTGGGCTATGTAGGTAACCTAACGGGCACTTGGACTGTCTAGGTTACCTAGCGGGCACTTGGACTATCTAGGTTAACGAACGGGCACTTGGACTATGTAGGTTAACTTGCGGACACTTGGACTATCTAGATTAGCTAACGGGCAATTGGACTATCAAGGTTACCTAACGGGCACTTGGACTATGTAGGTTACCTAGCGGGCAATTGGACTATCTAGGTTACCTAGCAGGCACTTTGACTATCTTGGTTAACTAAGGGGCACTTGAACTATGTAGGTTGCCAAGCGAGCACTTGGACTATGTAGGTTCCCTAGCGGGCGCTTGGAGTATGTAGGTTCCCTAGCGGGTACTTGGACTGTGTAGTTTAACTAGCGGGCAATTGGACTGTCTAGGTTACCTAGTGGGCACTTGGACTATGTAGTTTACATAGCAGGCACTTGGACTATGTAGGTTAACTAGCGGGCACTTGGACTATCTAGGTTACCTAGCGGGCACTTGGAATATGTACGTTTCCTAGCGGGCACTTGGGCTATCTACGTTACCTAGCGGGCACTTGGACTATGTAGGTTAACGAACGGGCACTTGGACTATGTAGGTAACCTAGTGGTCACTTGGACTGTCTAGGTTACCTAGCGGACACTTGAACTATGTAGGTTAAATAGCGGGCACTTGGACTCTCTAGGTTAACTAGCGGGCACTTGGACTATGTAGGTTCCCTAGCGGGCATTTGGACTATATAGGTTACCTAGCGGGCACTTGGATTATGTAGGTTGCCTAGCGGGCACTTGGACTATGTAGGTTAACTAGCAGGCACTTGGATTATCTAGGTTAACTAACAGGCACTTGAACTATGTATGTTCCAGAGCGGACAATTGGACTATGTAGGTTCCTTAGCGGGCACTTGGACTATCTAAGTTCCCTAAAGGACACTTGGACTATGTAGGTTAACTAGCGGACAATTGGATGATCTAGGTTAACTAGCGGGTACTTGGACTATCTAGGTTAACTAGGGGTTCCTTGGACTACGTAGGTTAACTAGCGGACACTCGCACTATGTAGGTTACCTAGCGGGCACTTGGACTATCTAGGTTAACTAACAGGCCCTTGGACTATCTAGGTTACCTAGCAGGCACTTGGACTATGTAGGTTAACTAGCGGGCATTTACACTCTCTAGGTTACCCAGCGGGCACTTGGACTATGTACCTTCCCTAGCGGGCACTTGGACTATCTATGTTAACTAGCGGGCACTTGGACTATGTAGGTTACCTAGCGGACACCTGCACTATGTAGGTTACCTAGCGGGCACTTGGACTATGTAGGTTAACTAGCGGACACTTGCACGATCTAGGTTCACTAGCGGGCCCTTGGACTATCTAGGTTTACTAGCGGGCACTTGGACTATCTAAGTTAACTAACGGGCACTTGGACTATCTAGGTTAACGAACGGGCACTTGGTATGTGCAGGTAACCTAGCGGGAACTTGGACTGTCTAGGTTACCTAGCGGGCACTTGGATTATCTAGGTTACCTAGCGGGCACTTTGACTATGTAGGTCAACTAGCGGGCCCTTGGACTATCTAGGTTAGCTAATTGGCATTGGACTATGTAGGTTAACTAGCGGACACTTGGAGTATGTAGGTTACCTAACGGGCACTTGGACTATGCAGGTAACCTAGCGGGCACTTGGACTGTCTAGGTTACCTAGCGGGCACTTGGACTTCTATGTTAACGAACGGGCACTCGGAGTATGTAGGTTGCCCAGCGGGCAATTGGACTATCTAGTTACCTAGCAGGCACTTTGACTATCTAGGTTAACTAACGGGCACTTGGACTATGTAGGGTAACTAGCGGGCACTTGGACTGTCTAGGTTACCTAACGGGCACTTGGATTATCTAGGTTAACGAACGGGCACTTGGACTATGTAGGTTACCTAGCCACCACTTGGACTATCTAGGTTACCTAACAGGCACTTGGACTATCTAGGTCCCCTAGCGGGCACTTGTACTATCTAGGTTACCTAGCTGGAACTTGGACTATGTAGGTCAACTAGCGGGCCCTTGGACTATCTTGGTTAGCTAACGGGCACTTGGACTATGTATGTTCCACAGCGGGCACTTGGATTATGTAGGTTGCCTAGCGGACATTTAGACTATGTAGGTTTCCTTGCGGGCATTTGGACTATGTAGGTTACCTAGCGGGCACTTGGACTATGTAGGTTCCCTAACGGGCACTTGGACTATGTAGGTTCCCTAGCGGTCACGTGGACTATGTAGGCTCCCTAGAAGGCACTTGGACTATGTAGGTTAACTAGCGGGCACTTGGACTATGTAGGTTACCCAATGGGCACTTGGACTATCTAGGTTAACGAACGGACACTTGGACTATGTAGGTTAGCTATCAGGCACTTAGACTATCTAGGTTACCTAGCGGACACTTGGACTATCTACGTTAACTAGCAGGCCCTTGGACTATCTAGGTTTACTAGCGGACACTTGGACTATCTAGGTTAACTAACGGGCACTTGGACTATCTAGGTTAACGAACGGGCACTTGGTATGTGCAGGTAACCTAGCGGGTACTTGGACTGTCTTGGTTACCTAGCGGGCACTTGGACTTCTAGGTTAACGACGGGCACTTGGACTATGTAGGTTGATTAGCGGGCACTTGGACTATCTAGGTTAGTTAACGGGCACTTTGAGTATCTAGGTTACCTAGCGGGAACTTGGACAATGTAAGTTACCTAGCGGGCACTTTGAATATCTAGGTTACATAGCGGGCACTTGGACTATGTAGGTTAACTAGCGAGCACTTGGATTCTAGGTTACCGAGCGGGGTCTTTGACTATGTGGGTTTCCTAGCGGGTCCTTGGACTATCTAGGTTAACGAACGGGCACTTGGACAATGTAGGTAACCTAGCGGGCACTTGGACAGTCTAGGTTACCTAGCGTACACTTGGACTATCTAGGTTAACGAACGGGCACTTGGACTATATAGGTTACCTAGCGGGCACTTGGACCATGTAGGATCCCTATCGGACATTTGGACTACTTAGGCCACCTAGCGGGCACTTGGACTATCTAGGTTAACTAGCGGGCACTTGGACTATCTAGGTCAACTAGCGGGCCCTTGTACTATGTAGGTTAACTAGCGAGCACTTGGACTATCTAGGTTAACTAGCGGACCTTGGACTACGTAGGTTAACTAGCGGGCACTTGGATGATCAATGTTAACTAGCGGGGCCCTTGGAGTATCTAGGTTAGCTAACGGGCACTTGGACTAAGTACGTCCCCTCGTGGGCACTTGGACACTCTAGGTTAACTAACGGGCACTAGGACTATCTAGGTTAACGAGCGGGCACTTGGACTATCTAAGTTACCTAGCTGGCACTTGGACTATGAAGGTTCCCTAGCGGGCACTTGGATTATCTAGGTTACCTAGCGGGCACTTGGACTATGTAGGTCAACTAGCGGGCCCTTGGACTACCTAGGATAGCTAACGGGCACTTGGACAATGTAGGTAACCTAGCGGGCACTTGGACAGTCTAGGTTACCTAGCGTACACTTGGACTATCTAGGTTAACGAACGGGCACTTGGACTATATAGGTTACCTAGCGGGCACTTGGACCATGTAGGATCCCTATCGGACATTTGGACTACTTAGGCCACCTAGCGGGCACTTGGACTATCTAGGTTAACTAGCGGGCACTTGGACTATCTAGGTCAACTAGCGGGCCCTTGTACTATGTAGGTTAACTAGCGAGCACTTGGACTATCTAGGTTAACTAGCGGACCTTGGACTACGTAGGTTAACTAGCGGGCACTTGGATGATCAATGTTAACTAGCGGGGCCCTTGGAGTATCTAGGTTAGCTAACGGGCACTTGGACTAAGTACGTCCCCTCGTGGGCACTTGGACACTCTAGGTTAACTAACGGGCACTAGGACTATCTAGGTTAACGAGCGGGCACTTGGACTATCTAAGTTACCTAGCTGGCACTTGGACTATGAAGGTTCCCTAGCGGGCACTTGGATTATCTAGGTTACCTAGCGGGCACTTGGACTATGTAGGTCAACTAGCGGGCCCTTGGACTACCTAGGATAGCTAACTGGCACTTGGACTATGTAGGTTAACTAGCGGGCACTTGGGCTATGCAGGTAACCTAGCGGGCACTTGGACTGTCTAGGTTACCTAGCGGGCACTTGGACTTCTATGTTAACGAACGGGCACTCGGACTATGTAGGTTGCCCAGCGGGCAATTGGACGATCTAGGATAGGTAACGGGCCCTTGACTATCTAGGTTACCTAGCGGGAACTTGGACTATGTAGGTTACCTAAGGGCACTTGGACTATGTAGGTTAACTAGCGGACACTTGGACAATCTAGGTTAACTAGCGGGCACGTGGACTATCTAGGTAAACTAAGGGGCCCTTCGACTATGTAGGTTAACTAGCGGGCACTTGGATTATCTAAGTTACCTAGCGGGCACTTGAACTATGTAGGATAACTAGTGGGCCCTTAGACTATCTAGGTTAGCTAATGGTCACTTGGACTATGTAGGTTAACTAGCGGACACTTGGAGTATGTAGGTTACCTAACGGGCACTTGGACTATGCAGGTAACCTAGCGGGCACTTGGACTTTGTAGGTTACCTAGCGGGCACTTGGACTATCTAGGTTAGTTAATGGTCACTTGGACTATGTAGGTTAATTAGCGGGTACGTGGACTATGTAGGTTTCCTAGCGGGCATTTGGACTATATAGATAACCTAGCGGGCACTTGGACTTTGTAGGTTACCTAGCGGGCACTTGGACTATCTAGGTTACCTAGCAGGCACTTGGATGATACAGGTTCCCTAGCCAGCACTAAGACTATTGGTTCCCTAACGGGCACTTGGACTATGTAGGTTCCCTAAAGGGCACTTGGACTATATAGGTTTCTATCGGGCACTTGGACTATGTAGGTTAACTAGCGGGCACATGGACTATCTAGGTTACCTAGCGGGCACTGAGACTATCTAGGTTACCTAGCGGGCACTTGGACTATGTAGGTTAACTAGAAGGCACTTGGACTATCAAGGTTACCTAGCAGGCTCTTGGACTATGTAGGTTACCAGCGGGCACTTGGACTATCTAGGTAAACGAAAGTGCACTTGGGCTATGTAGGTAATCTAACGGGCACTTGGACTGTCTAGGTTATCTAGCGGGCACTTGGACTATCTAGGTTACCTAGCGGGCACTTGGTCTATGTACATACCCTAGCGGGCACTTGGACTATCTGGGTTAACTAACGGGCAATAGGACAATCTAGGTTACCTAGCGGGCACTTGGACTATGTATGTCAACTAGCGGGCCCTTGGACTATGTAGGTTAACTAGTGGGCCTTTGGACTATGTAGGTTAACTAGCGGGCACTTGGATTATCTAAGTTACCTAGCGGGCACTTGAACTATGTAGGTTAACTAGTGGGCCCTTAGACTATCTAGGTTAGCTAATGGTCACTTGGACTATGTAGGTTAATTAGCGGGTACGTGGACTATGTAGGTTTCCTAGCGGGCATTTGGACTATGTAGATAACCTAGTGGGCACTTGGACTTTGTAGGTTACCTAGCGGGCACTTGGACTATCTAGGTTACCTAGCGGGCACTTGGATGATACAGGTTCCCTAGCCAGCACTAAGACTATGGGTTTCCTAACGGGCACTTGGACTATGTAGGTTCCCTAAAGGGCACTTGGACTATATAGGTTTCTATCGGGCACTTGGACTATGTAGGTTAACTAGCGGGCACATGGACTATCTAGGTTACCTAGCGGGCACTGAGACTATCTAGGTTACCTAGCGGGCACTTGGACTATGTAGGTTAACTAGAAGGCACTTGGACTATCAAGGTTACCTAGCGGGCTCTTGGAGTATGTAGGTTACCAGCGGGCACTTGGACTATCTAGGTAAACGAAAGTGCACTTGGGCTATGTAGGTAACCTAACGGGCACTTGGACTGTCTAGGTTACCTAGCGGGCACTTGGACTATCTAGGTTACCTAGCGGGCACTTGGTCTATGTACATACCCTAGCGGGCACTTGGACCATCAGGGTTAACTAACGGGCAATAGGAAAATCTAGGTTACCTAGCGGGCACTTGGACTATGTAGGTCAACTAGCGGGCCCTTGGACTATGTAGGTTAACTAGCGGGCCTTTGGACTATGTAGGTTAACTAGCGGGCACTTGGATTATCTAAGTTACCTAGCGGGCACTTGAACTATGTAGGTTAACTAGTGGGCCCTTAGATTATCCAGGTTAGCTAATGGTCATTTGGACTATGTAGGTTAATTAGCGGGTACGTGGACTATGTAGGTTCCCTAGCGGGCATTTGGACTATATAGATAACCTAGCGGGCACTTGGACTTTGTAGGTAACCTAGCGGGCACTTGGACTATCTAGGTTACCTAGCAGGCACTTGGATGATACAGGTTCCCTAGCCAGCACTAAGAGTATTGGTTCCCTAACGGGCACTTGGACTATGTAGGTTCCCTAAAGGGCACTTGGACTATATAGGTTTCTATCGGGCACTTGGACTATGTAGGTTAACTAGCGGGCACATGGACTATCTAGGTTACCTAGCGGGCACTGAGACTATCTAGGTTACCTAGCGGGCACTTGGACTATGTAGGTTAACTAGAAGGCACTTGGACTATCAAGGTTACCTAGCAGGCTCTTGGACTATGTAGGTTACCAGCGGGCACTTGGACTATCTAGGTAAACGAAAGTGCACTTGGGCTATGTAGGTAATCTAACGGGCACTTGGACTGTCTAGGTTATCTAGCGGGCACTTGGACTATCTAGGTTACCTAGCGGGCACTTGGTCTATGTACATACCCTAGCGGGCACTTGGACTATCTGGGTTAACTAACGGGCAATAGGACAATCTAGGTTACCTAGCGGGCACTTGGACTATGTATGTCAACTAGCGGGCCCTTGGACTATGTAGGTTAACTAGTGGGCCTTTGGACTATGTAGGTTAACTAGCGGGCACTTGGATTATCTAAGTTACCTAGCGGGCACTTGAACTATGTAGGTTAACTAGTGGGCCCTTAGACTATCTAGGTTAGCTAATGGTCACTTGGACTATGTAGGTTAATTAGCGGGTACGTGGACTATGTAGGTTTCCTAGCGGGCATTTGGACTATGTAGATAACCTAGTGGGCACTTGGACTTTGTAGGTTACCTAGCGGGCACTTGGACTATCTAGGTTACCTAGCGGGCACTTGGATGACACAGGTTCCCTAGCCAGCACTTAGACTATTGGTTCCCTAACGGGCACTTGGACTATGTAGGTTCCCTAAAAGGCACTTGGACAATATAGGTTTCTATCGGGCACTTGGACTATGTAGGTTAACTAGCGGGCACATGGACTATCTAGGTTACCTAGCGGGCACTGAGACTATCTAGGTTACCTAGCGGGCACTTGGACTATGTAGGTTAACTAGAAGGCACTTGGACTATCAAGGTTACCTAGCGGGCTGTTGGACTATGTAGGTGACCAGCGGGCACTTGGACTATCTAGGTAAACGAAAGTGCACTTGGGCTATGTAGGTAACCTAACGGGCACTTGGACTGTCTAGGTTACCTAGCGGGCACTTGGACTATCTAGGTTAACGAACGGGCACTTGGACTATGTAGGTTAACTTGCGGACACTTGGACTATCTAGATTAGCTAACGGGCAATTGGACTATCAAGGTTACCTAACGGGCACTTGGACTATGTAGGTTACCTAGCGGGCAATTGGACTATCTAGGTTACCTAGCAGGCACTTTGACTATCTTGGTTAACTAAGGGGCACTTGAACTATGTAGGTTGCCAAGCGAGCACTTGGACTATGTAGGTTCCCTAGCGGGCGCTTGGAGTATGTAGGTTCCCTAGCGGGTACTTGGACTGTGTAGTTTAACTAGCGGGCAATTGGACTGTCTAGGTTACCTAGTGGGCGCTTGGACTATGTAGTTTACCTAGCAGGCACTTGGACTATGTAGGTTAACTAGCGGGCACTTGGACTATCTAGGTTACCTAGCGGGCACTTGGAATATGTACGTTTCCTAGCGGGCACTTGGGCTATCTACGTTACCTAGCGGGCACTTGGACTATGTAGGTTAACGAACGGGCACTTGGACTATGTAGGTAACCTAGTGGTCACTTGGACTGTCTAGGTTACCTAGCGGACACTTGAACTATGTAGGTTAAATAGCGGGCACTTGGACTCCCTAGGTTAACTAGCGGGCACTTGGACTATGTAGGTTCCCTAGCGGGCATTTGGACTATATAGGTTACCTAGCGGGCACTTGGATTATGTAGGTTGCCTAGCGGGCACTTGGACTATGTAGGTTAACTAGCAGGCACTTGGATTATCTAGGTTAACTAACAGGCACTTGAACTATGTATGTTCCAGAGCGGACAATTGGACTATGTAGGTTCCTTAGCGGGCACTTGGACTATCTAGGTTCCCTAAAGGACACTTGGACTATGTAGGTTAACTAGCGGACAATTGGATGATCTAGGTTAACTAGCGGGTACTTGGACTATCTAGGTTAACTAGGGGTTCCTTGGACTACGTAGGTTAACTAGCGGACACTCGCACTATGTAGGTTACCTAGCGGGCACTTGGACTATCTAGGTTAACTAACAGGCCCTTGGACTATCTAGGTTACCTAGCAGGCACTTGGACTATGTAGGTTAACTAGCGGGCATTTACACTCTCTAGGTTACCCAGCGGGCACTTGGACTATGTACCTTCCCTAGCGGGCACTTGGACTATCTATGTTAACTAGCGGGCACTTGGACTATGTAGGTTACCTAGCGGACACCTGCACTATGTAGGTTACCTAGCGGGCACTTGGACTATGTAGGTTAACTAGCGGACACTTGCACGATCTAGGTTCACTAGCGGGCCCTTGGACTATCTAGGTTTACTAGCGGGCACTTGGACTATCTAGGTTAACTAACGGGCACTTGGACTATCTAGGTTAACGAACGGGCACTTGGTATGTGCAGGTAACCTAGCGGGAACTTGGACTGTCTAGGTTACCTAGCGGGCACTTGGATTATCTAGGTTACCTAGCGGGCACTTTGACTATGTAGGTCAACTAGCGGGCCCTTGGACTATCTAGGTTAGCTAATTGGCATTGGACTATGTAGGTTAACTAGCGGACACTTGGAGTATGTAGGTTACCTAACGGGCACTTGGACTATGCAGGTAACCTAGCGGGCACTTGGACTGTCTAGGTTACCTAGCAGGCACTTGGACTTCTATGTTAACGAACGGGCACTCGGACTATGTAGGTTGCCCAGCGGGCAATTGGACTATCTAGTTACCTAGCAGGCACTTTGACTATCTAGGTTAACTAACGGGCACTTGGACTATGTAGGGTAACTAGCGGGCACTTGGACTGTCTAGGTTACCTAACGGGCACTTTGATTATCTAGGTTAACGAACGGGCACTTGGACTATGTAGGTTACCTAGCCACCACTTGGACTATCTAGGTTACCTACAGGCACTTGGACTATCTAGGTCCCCTAGCGGGCACTTGTACTATCTAGGTTACCTAGCTGGAACTTGGACTATGTAGGTCAACTAGCGGGCCCTTGGACTATCTTGGTTAGCTAACGGGCACTTGGACTATGTATGTTCCACAGCGGGCACTTGGATTATGTAGGTTGCCTAGCGGACATTTAGACTATGTAGGTTTCCTTGCGGGCATTTGGACTATGTAGGTTCCCTAACGGGCACTTGGACTATGTAGGTTCCCTAGCGGTCACGTAGACTATATAGGCTCCCTAGAAGGCACTTGGACTATGTAGGTTAACTAGCGGGCACTTGGACTATGTAGGTTACCCAATGGGCACTTGGACTATCTAGGTTAACGAACGGACACTTGGACTATGTAGGTTAGCTATCAGGCACTTAGACTATCTAGGTGACCTAGCGGACACTTGGACTATCTACGTTAACTAGCAGGCCCTTGGACTATCTAGGTTTACTAGCGGACACTTGGACTATCTAGGTTAACTAACGGGCACTTGGACTATCTAGGTTAACGAACGGGCACTTGGTATGTACAGGTAACCTAGCGGGTACTTGGACTGTCTGGGTTACCTAGCGGGCACTTGGACTTCTAGGTTAACGACGGGCACTTGGACTATGTAGGTTGATTAGCGGGCACTTGGACTATCTAGGTTAGTTAACGGGCACTTTGAGTATCTAGGTTACCTAGCGGGAACTTGGACAATGTAAGTTACCTAGCGGGCACTTTGAATATCTAGGTTACATAGCGGGCACTTGGACTATGTAGGTTAACTAGCGAGCACTTGGATTCTAGGTTACCGAGCGGGGTCTTTGACTATGTGGGTTTCCTAGCGGGTCCTTGGACTATCTAGGTTAACGAACGGGCACTTGGACAATGTAGGTAACCTAGCGGGCACTTGGACAGTCTAGGTTACCTAGCGTGCACTTGGACTATCTAGGTTAACGAACGGGCACTTGGACTATATAGGTTACCTAGCGGGCACTTGGACCATGTAGGATCCCTATCGGACATTTGGACTACTTAGGCCACCTAGCGGGCACTTGGACTATCTAGGTTAACTAGCGGGCACTTGGACTATCTAGGTCAACTAGCGGGCCCTTGTACTATGTAGGTTAACTAGCGAGCACTTGGACTATCTAGGTTAACTAGCGGACCTTGGACTACGTAGGTTAACTAGCGGGCACTTGGATGATCAATGTTAACTAGCGGGGCCCTTGGAGTATCTAGGTTAGCTAACGGGCACTTGGACTAAGTACGTCCCCTCGTGGGCACTTGGACACTCTAGGTTAACTAACGGGCACTAGGACTATCTAGGTTAACGAGCGGGCACTTGGACTATCTAAGTTACCTAGCTGGCACTTGGACTATGAAGGTTCCCTAGCGGGCACTTGGATTATCTAGGTTACCTAGCGGGCACTTGGACTATGTAGGTCAACTAGCGGGCCCTTGGACTACCTAGGATAGCTAACTGGCACTTGGACTATGTAGGTTAACTAGCGGGCACTTGGGCTATGCAGGTAACCTAGCGGGCACTTGGACTGTCTAGGTTACCTAGCGGGCACTTGGACTTCTATGTTAACGAACGGGCACTCGGACTATGTAGGTTGCCCAGCGGGCAATTGGACGATCTAGGATAGGTAACGGGCCCTTGACTATCTAGGTTACCTAGCGGGAACTTGGACTATGTAGGTTACCTAAGGGCATTTGGACTATGTAGGTTAACTAGCGGACACTTGGACAATCTAGGTTAACTAGCGGGCACGTGGACTATCTAGGTAAACTAAGGGGCCCTTCGACTATGTAGGTTAACTAGCGGGCACTTGGATTATCTAAGTTACCTAGCGGGCACTTGAACTATGTAGGATAACTAGTGGGCCCTTAGACTATCTAGGTTAGCTAATGGTCACTTGGAATATGTAGGTTAATTAGCAGGTAAGTGGACTATGTAGGTTCCCTAGCGGGCATTTGGACTATATAGATAACCTAGCGGGCACTTGGACTTTGTAGGTTACCTAGCGGGCACTTGGACTATCTAGGTTACCTAGCGTGCACTTGGATGATACAGGTTCCCTAGCCAGCACTAAGACTATTGGTTCCCTAACGGGCACTTGGACTATGTAGTTTCCCTAAAGGGCACTTGGACTATATAGGTTTCTATCGGGCACTTGGACTATGTAGGTTAACTAGCAGGCACATGGACTATCTAGGTTACCTAGCGGGCACTGAGACTATCTAGGTTACCTAGCGGGCACTTCGACTATGTAGGTTAACTAGAAGGCTCTTGGACTATGTAGGTTACCAGCGGGCACTTGGACTATCTAGGTAAACGAAAGTGCACTTGGGCTATGTAGGTAACCTAACGGGCACTTGGACTGTCTAGGTTACCTAGCGGGCACTTGGACTATCTAGGTTAACGAACAGGCACTTGGACTATGTAGGTTAACTAGCGGACACTTGGACTATCTAGATTAGCTAACGGGCAATTGGACTATCAAGGTTACCTAACGGGCACTTGGACTATGTAGGTTACCTAGCGGGCAGTTGGACTATCTAGGTTACCTAGCAGGCCCTTTGACTATCTTGGTTAACTAAGGGGCACTTGAACTATGTAGGTAGCCAAGCGAGCACTTGGACTATGTAGGTTCCCTAGCGGGCGCTTGGACTATGTAGGTTCCCTAGCGGGTACTTGGACTGTCTAGGTTAACTAGCGGGCAATTGGACTGTCTAGGTTACCTAGTGGGCACTTGGACTATGTAGTTTACCTAGCAGGCACTTGGACTCTTTAGGTTACCTAGCGGGCACTTGGACTATGTAGGTTAACTAGCGGGCACTTGGACTATCTAGGTTACCTAGTGGGCACGTGGACTATGTACGTTCCTTAGCTGGCACTTGGGCTATCTACGTTACCTAGCGGGCACTTGGACTATGTAGGTTAACGAACGGGCACTTGGACTATGTAGGTAACCTAGTGGTCACTTGGACTGTCTAGGTTACCTAGCGGACACTTGGAATATGTAGGTTAACTAGCGTGCACTAGGACTATCTAGGTTACCTAGCGGGCACTTGGATTATGTAGGTTGCCTAGCGGGCACTTGGACTATGTAGGTTAACTAGCGGGCACTTGGATTATCTAGGTTAACTAACAGGCACTTGAACTATGTATGTTCCAGAGCGGACGATTGGACTATGTAGGTTCCTTAGCGGGCACTTGGATTATCTAGGTTCCCTAAAGGACACTTGGACTATGTAAGTTAACTAGCGGACAATTGGATGATCTAGGTTCCCTAGCGGGTACTTGGACTGTCTAGGTTAACTAGCGGGCAATTGGACTGTCTAGGTTACCTAGTGGGCACTTGGACTATGTAGTTTACCTAGCAGGCACTTGGACTCTTTAGGTTACCTAGCGGGCACTTGGACTATGTAGGTTAACTAGCGGGCACTTGGACTATCTAGGTTACCTAGCGGGCACTTGGACTATGTAGGTTAACTAGCGGGCACTTGGACTATCTAGGTTACCTAGCGGGCACGTGGACTATGTACGTTCCTTAGCGGGCACTTGGGCTATCTACGTTACCTAGCGGGCACTTGGAGTATGTAGGTTAACGAACGGGCACTTGGACTATGTAGGTAACCTAGTGGTCACTTGGACTGTCTAGGTTACCTAGCGGACACTTGGACTATGTAGGTTAACTAGCGTGCACTAGGACTATCTAGGTTACCTAGCGGGCACTTGGATTATGTAGGTTGCCTAGCGGGCACTTGGATTATCTAGGTTAACTAACAGACACTTGAACTCTGTATGTCCCAGAGCGGACAATTGGACTATGTAGGTTCCTTAGCGGGCACTTGGATTATCTAGGTTCCCTAAAGGACACATGGACTATGTAGGTTAACTAGCGGACAATTGGATGATCTAGGTTAACTAGCGGGTACTTGGACTATCTATGTTAACTAGGGGTTCCTTGGACTACGTAGGTTAACTAGCGGACACTTGCACAATGTAGGTTACCTAGCGGGCACTTGGACTATCTAGGTTAACTAGCAGGCCCTTGGCTATCTAGGTTACCTAGCAGGCACTTGGACTATGTAGGTTAACTATCGGGCATTTGCACTCTCTAGGTTACCTAGCGGGCAGTTGGACTATGTACCTTCCCTAGCGGGCACTTGGACTATCTATGTTAACTAGCGGGCACTTGGACTATGTAGGTTACCTAGCTGACTCCTGCACTATGTAGGTTACCTAGCGGGCACTTGGACTATCTAGGTTAACTAGCGGGCCCTTGCACTATGTAGGTTAACTAGCGGGCCCATGGATTATGTAGGTTTACTAGGGGGCACTTGGAGTATCTAGGTTAACTAGCGGGCACTTGGACTATGTAGTTTCCCTAGCGGACATTTGGACTATTTAGGTTTCCGAGCGGGCACTTGGACTATGTAGGTTATCTAGCGGGCACTTGGACTATCTAGGTTACCTAGCAGGCACTTTGACTATCTAGGTTAACTAACGGGCACTTGGACTATGTAGGGTAACTAGCGGGCACTTGGACTGTCGTGGTTACCTAACGGGCACTTGGATTATCTAGGTTAACGAACGGGCACTTGGACTATGTAGGTTACCTAGCCACCACTTGGACTATCTAGGTTACCTAACAGGCACTTGGACTATCTAGGTTCCCTAGGGGGCACTTGTACTATCTAGGTTACCTAGCTGGCACTTGGACTATGTAGGTCAACTAGCGGGCCCTTGGACTATCTAGGTTAGCTAACGGGCACTTGGACTATGTATGTTCCAGAGTGGGCACTTGGATTATGTAGGTTGCCTAGCGGACATTTAGACTATGTAGGTTTCCTTGCGGGCATTTGGACTATGTAGGTTACCTAGCGGGCACTTGGACTATGTAGGTTCCCTAGCGGTCACGTGGACTATGTAGGCTCCCTAGAAGGCACTTGGACTATGTAGGTTAACTAGCGGGCACTTGGACTAACCAGGTTACCAGGCGGGCACTTGGACTATGTAGGTTACTCAATGGGCACTTGGACTATCTAGGTTAACGAACGGACACTTGGACTATGTAGGTTAGGTATCAGGCACTTGAACTATCTAGGTTACCTAGCAGGCACTTGGACTATGTAGGTTACCTAGCGGACACTTGGACGATATAGGTTAACTAGCGGGCACTTGGACTATGTAGGTTACCTAGCAGGCACTTTAACTATCTAGGTTAACTAACGGGCACTTGGACTATGTAGGGTAACTAGCGGGCACTTGGACTGTCTAGGTTACCTAACGGGCACTTGGATTATCTAGGTTAACGAACGGGCACTTGGACTATGTAGGTTACCTAGCCACCACTTGGACTATCTAGGTTCCCTAGCGGGCACTTGTACTATCTAGGTTACCTAGCTGGCACTTGGACTATGTAGGTCAACTAGCGGGCCCTTGGACTATCTAGGTTAGCTAACGGGCACTTGGACTATGTATGTTCCAGTACGGGCACTTGGATTATGTAGGTTGCCTAGCGGACATTTAGACTATGTAGGTTTCCTTGCGGGCATTTGGACTATGTAGGTTACCTAGCGGGCACTTGGACTATGTAGGTTCCCTAACGGGCACTTTGAGTATGTAGGTTCCCTAGCGGTCACGTGGACTATGTAGGCTCCCTAGAAGGCACTTGGAGTATGTAGGTTAACTAGCGGGCACTTGGACTATGTAGGTTACCCAATGGGCACTTGGACTATCTAGGTTAACGAACGGACACTTGGATGATACAGGTTCCCTAGCCAGCACTAAGACTATTGGTTCCCTAACGGGCACTTGGACTATGTAGTTTCCCTAAAGGGCACTTGGACTATATAGGTTTCTATCGGGCACTTGGACTATGTAGGTTAACTAGCGGGCACATGGACTATCTAGGTTACCTAGCGGGCACTGAGACTATCTAGGTTACCTAGCGGGCACTTCGACTATGTAGGTTAACTAGAAGGCTCTTGGACTATGTATGTTACCAGCGGGCACTTGGACTATCTAGGTAAACGAAAGTGCACTTGGGCTATGTAGGTAACCTAACGGGCACTTGGACTGTCTAGGTTACCTAGCGGGCACTTGGACTATCTAGGTTAACGAACGGGCACTTGGACTATGTAGGTTAACTAGAGGACACTTGGACTATCTAGATTAGCTAACGGGCAATTGGACTATCAAGGTTACCTAACGGGCACTTGGACTATGTATGTTACCTAGCGGGCAGTTGGACTATCTAGGTTACCTAGCAGGCACTTTGACTATCTTGGTTAACTAAGGGGCACTTGAACTATGTAGGTTGCCAAGCGAGCACTTGGACTATGTAGGTTCCCTAGCGGGCGCTTGGACTATGTAGGTTCCCTAGCGGGTACTTGGACTGTCTAGGTTAACTAGCGGGCAATTGGACTGTCTAGGTTACCTAGTGGGCACTTGGACTATGTAGTTTACCTAGCAGGCACTTGGACTATGTAGGTTAACTAGCGGGCACTTGGACTATCTAGGTTACCTAGCGGGCACTTGGACTATGTACGTTCCTTAGCGGGCACTTGGGCTATCTACGTTACCTAGCGGGCACTTGGACTATGTAGGTTAACGAACGGGCACTTGGACTATGTAGGTAACCTAGTGGTCACTTGGACTGTCTAGGTTACCTAGCGGACACTTGGACTATGTAGGTTAACTAGCGTGCACTAGGACTATCTAGGTTACCTAGCGGGCACTTGGATTATGTAGGTTGCTTAGCGGGCACTTGGACTATGTAGGTTAACTAGCGGGCACTTGGATTATCTAGGTTAACTAACAGGCACTTGAACTATGTATGTCCCAGAGCGGACAATTGGACTATGTAGGTTCCTTAGCGGGCACTTGGATTATCTAGGTTCCCTAAAGGACACTTGGACTATGTAGGTTAACTAGCGGACAATTGGATGATCTAGGTTAACTAGCGGGTACTTGGACTATCTAGGTTAACTAGGGGTTCCTTGGACTACGTAGGTTAACTAGCGGACACTTGCACAATGTAGGTTACCTAGCGGGCACTTGGACTATCTAGGTTAACTAGCAGGCCCTTGGCTATCTAGGTTACCTAGCAGGCACTTGGACTATGTAGGTTAACTATCGGGCATTTGCACTCTCTAGGTTACCTAGCGGGCAGTTGGACTATGTACCTTCCCTAGCGGGCTCTTGGACTATCTATGTTAACTAGCGGGCACTTGGACTATGTAGGTTACCTAGCGGACACCTGCACTATGTAGGTTACCTAGCGGGCACTTGGACTATCTAGGTTAACTAGCGGGCCCTTGCACTATGTAGGTTAACTAGCGGGCCCATGGGTTATATAGGTTTACTAGGGGGCACTTGGAGTATCTAGGTTAACTAGCGGGCACTTGGACTATGTAGTTTCCCTAGCGGACATTTGGACTATTTAGGTTACCGAGCGGGCACTTGGACTATGTAGGTTATCTAGCGGGCACTTGGACTATCTAGGTTACCTAGCAGGCACTTTGACTATCTAGGTTAACTAACGGGCACTTGGACTATGTAGGGTAACTAGCGGGCACTTGGACTGTCGTGGTTACCTAACGGGCACTTGGATTATCTAGGTTAACGAACGGGCACTTGGACTATGTAGGTTACCTAGCCACCACTTGGACTATCTAGGTTACCTAACAGGCACTTGGACTATCTAGGTTCCCTAGCGGGCACTTGTACTATCTAGGTTACCTAGCTGGCACTTGGACTATGTAGGTCAACTAGCGGGCCCTTGGACTATCTAGGTTAGCTAACGGGCACTTGGACTATGTATGTTCCAGAGTGGGCACTTGGATTATGTAGGTTGCCTAGCGGACATTTAGACTATGTAGGTTTCCTTGCGGGCATTTGGACTATGTAGGTTACCTAGCGGGCACGTGGACTATGTAGGCTCCCTAGAAGGCACTTGGACTATGTAGGTTAACTAGCGGGCACTTGGACTAACCAGGTTACCAGGCGGGCACTTGGACTATGTAGGTTACTCAATGGGCACTTGGACTATCTAGGTTAACGAACGGACACTTGGACTATGTAGGTTAGGTATCAGGCACTTGAACTATCTAGGTTACCTAGCAGGCACTTGGACTATGTAGGTTACCTAGCGGACACTTGGACGATTTAGGTTAACTAGCGGGCACTTGGACTATCTAGGTTAACTAGCAGGCCCTTGGACTATCTAGCTTTACTAGCGGGCACTTGGACTATCTAGGTTAACTAGCGGGCACTTGGACTATGTAGGTTAACTAGCGGGCACTTGAACTCTATAGGTTACCTAGCGGACACTTGGACTATGTACCTTCCCTAGCGGGCACTTGGACTATCTAGGTTACCTAGCAGGCACTTGGATTATGAAGGATCCCTAGCGGGCAATTGGACTATCTAGGTTACCTAGCTGGCACTTGGACTATGTAGGCTAACTAGCGGACACTTGCACGATCTAGGTTAACTAGCGGGCCCTTGCACTATGTAGGTTAACTAGCGGGCCCATGTATTATGTAGGTTTACTAGGGGGCACTTGGAACATCAAGGTTAACTAGCGGGCACTTGGACTATGTAGTTTCCCTAGCGGGCATTTGGACTATTTAGGTTGCCTAGCGGGCACTTGGACTATGTAGGTTACCTAGCAGGCACTTTGACTATCTAGGTTAACTAACGGGCACTTGTACTATGTAGGGTAACTAGCGGGCACTTGGACTGTCTAGGTTACCTAACGGGCACTTGGATTATCTAGGTTAACGAACGGGCACTAGGACTATGTACGTTACCTAGCCACCACTTGGACTATCTAGGTTCCCTAGCGGGCACTTGTACTATCTAGGTTACCTAGCTGGCACTTGGACTATGTAGGTCAACTAGCGGGCCCTTGGACTATCTAGGTTAGCTAACGGGCACTTGGACTATGTATGTTCCAGAGCGGGCACTTGGATTATGTAGGTTGCCTATCGGACATTTAGACTATGTAGGTTTCCTTGCGGGCATTTGGACTATGTAGGTTACCTAGCGGGCACTTGGACTATGTAGGTTCCCTAACGGGCACTTTGAGTATGTAGGTTCCCTAGCGGTCACGTGGACTATGTAGGCTCCCTAGAAGGCACTTGGACTATGTAGGTTAACTAGCGGGCACTTGGACTATGTAGGTTACCCAATGGGCACTTGGACTATCTAGGTTAACGAACGGACACTTGGATGATACAGGTTCCCTAGCCAGCACTAAGACTATTGGTTCCCTAACGGGCACTTGGACTATGTAGTTTCCCTAAAGGGCACTTGGACTATGTAGGTTAACTAGCGGGCACATGGACTATCTAGGTTACCTAGCGGGCACTAAGACTATCTAGGTTACCTAGCGGGCACTTCGACTATGTAGGTTAACTAGAAGGCTCTTGGACTATGTAGGTTACCAGCGGCACTTGGACTATCTAGGAAAACGAAAGTCCACTTGGGATATGTAGGTAACCTAACGGGCACTTGGACTGTCTAGGTTACCTAGCGGGCACTTGGACTATCTAGGTTAACGAACGGGCACTTGGACTATGTAGGTTAACTAGCGGACACTTGGACTATCTAGATTAGCTAACGGGCAATTGGACTATCAAGGTTACCTAACGGGCACTTGGACTATGTATGTTACCTAGCGGGCAATTGGACTATCTAGGTTACCTAGCAAGCACTTTGACTATCTTGGTTAACTAAGGGGCACTTGAACTATGTAGGTTGCCAAGCGAGCACTTGGACTATGTAGGTTCCCTAGCGGGCGCTTGGACTATGTAGGTTCCCTAGCGGGTACTTGGACTGTCTAGGTTAACTAGCGGGCAATTGGACTGTCTAGGTTACCTAGTGGGCACTTGGACTATGTAGTTTACCTAGCAGGCACTTGGACTATGTAGGTTAACTAGCGGGCACTTGGACTATCTAGGTTACCTAGCGGGCACTTGGACTATGTACGTTCCTTAGCGGGCACTTGGGCTATCTACGTTACCTAGCGGGCACTTGGACTATGTAGGTTAACGAACGGGCACTTGGACTATGTAGGTAACCTAGTGGTCACTTGGACTGTCTAGGTTACCTAGCGGGCACTTGGACTATCTAGGTTAACGAACGGGCACTTGGACTATGTAGGTTAACTAGCGGACACTTGGACTATCTAGATTAGCTAACGGGCAATAGGACTATCAAGGTTACCTAACGGGCACTTGGACTATGTATGTTACCTAGCGGGCAATTGGACTATCTAGGTTACCTAGCAAGCACTTTGACTATCTTGGTTAACTAAGGGGCACTTGAACTATGTAGGTTGCCAAGCGAGCACTTGGACTATGTAGGTTCCCTAGCGGGCGCTTGGACTATGTAGGTTCCCTAGCGGGTACTTGGACTGTCTAGGTTAACTAGCGGGCAATTGGACTGTCTAGGTTACCTAGTGGGCACTTGGACTATGTAGTTTACCTAGCAGGCACTTGGACTATGTAGGTTAACTAGCGGGCACTTGGACTATCTAGGTTACCTAGCGGGCACTTGGACTATGTACGTTCCTTAGCGGGCACTTGGGCTATCTACGTTACCTAGCGGGCACTTGGACTATGTAGGTTAACGAACGGGCACTTGGACTATGTAGGTAACCTAGTGGTCACTTGGACAGTCTAGGTTACCTAGCGGACACTTGGACTATGTAGGTTAACTAGCGTGCACTAGGACTATCTAGGTTACCTAGCGGGCACTTGGATTATGTAGGTTGCCTAGCGGGCACTTGGATTATCTAGGTTAACTAACAGACACTTGAACTATGTATGTCCCAGAGCGGACAATTGGACTATGTAGGTTCCTTAGCGGGCACTTGGATTATCTAGGTTCCCTAAAGGACACTTGGACTATGTAGGTTAACTAGCGGACAATTGGATGATCTAGGTTAACTAGCGGGTACTTGGACTATCTATGTTAACTAGGGGTTCCTTGGACTACGTAGGTTAACTAGCGGACACTTGCACAATGTAGGTTACCTAGCGGGCACTTGGACTATCTAGGTTAACTAGCAGGCCCTTGGCTATCTAGGTTACCTAGCAGGCACTTGGACTATGTAGGTTAACTATCGGGCATTAGCACTCTCTAGGTTACCTAGCGGGCAGTTGGACTATGTACCTTCCCTAGCGGGCACTCGGACTATCTATGTTAACTAGCGGGCACTTGGACTATGTAGGTTACCTAGCGGACTCCTGCACTATGTAGGTTACCTAGCGGGCACTTGGACTATCTAGGTTAACTAGCGGGCCCTTGCACTATGTAGGTTAACTAGCGGGCCCATGGATTATGTAGGTTTACTAGGGGGCACTTGGAGTATCTAGGTTAACTAGCGGGCCTTCGGACTATGTAGTTTCCCTAGCGGACATTTGGACTATTTAGGTTACCTAGCGGGCACTTGGACTATGTAGGTTATCTAGCGGGCACTTGGACTATCTAGGTTACCTAGCAGGCACTTTGACTATCTAGGTTAACTAACGGGCACTTGGACTATGTAGGGTAACTAGCGGGCACTTGGACTGTCGTGGTTACCTAACGGGCACTTGGATTATCTAGGTTAACGAACGGGCACTTGGACTATGTAGGTTACTTAGCCACCACTTGGACTATCTAGGTTACCTAACAGGCACTTGGACTATCTAGGTTCCCTAGCGGGCACTTGTACTATCTAGGTTACCTAGCTGGCACTTGGACTATGTAGGTCAACTAGCGGGCCCTTGGACTATCTAGGTTAGCTAACGGGCACTTGGACTATGTATGTTCCAGAGTGGGCACTTGGATTATGTAGGTTGCCTAGCGGACATTTAGACTATGTAGGTTTCCTTGCGGGCATTTGGACTATGTAGGTTACCTAGCGGGCACTTGGACTATGTAGGTTCCCTATCGGTCACGTGGACTATGTAGGCTCCCTAGAAGGCACTTGGACTATGTAGGTTAACTAGCGGGCACTTGGACTAACCAGGTTACCAGGCGGGCACTTGGACTATGTAGGTTACTCAATGGGCACTTGGACTATCTAGGTTAACTAACGGACACTTGGACTATGTAGGTTAGGTATCAGGCACTTGAACTATCTAGGTTACCTAGCAGGCACTTGGACTATGTAGGTTACCTAGCGGACACTTGGACGATTTAGGTTAACTAGCGGGCACTTGGACTTTGTAGGTTACATAGCAGGCACTTTAACTATCTAGGTTAACTAACGGGCACTTGGACTATGTAGGGTAACTAGCGGGCACTTGGACTGTCTAGGTTACCTAACGGGCACTTGGATTATCTAGGTTAACGAACGGGCACTTGGACTATGTAGGTTACCTAGCCCCACTTGGACTATCTAGGTTCCCTAGCGGGCACTTGTACTATCTAGGTTACCTAGCTGGCACTTGGACTATGTAGGTCAACTAGCGGGCCCTTGGACTATCTAGGTTAGCTAACGGGCACTTGGACTATGTATGTTCCAGTACGGGCACTTGGATTATGTAGGTTGCCTAGCGGACATTTAGACTATGTAGGTTTCCTTGCGGGCATTTGGACTATGTAGGTTACCTAGCGGGCACTTGGACTATGTAGGTTCCCTAACGGGCACTTTGAGTATGTAGGTTCCCTAGCGGTCACGTGGACTATGTAGGCTCCCTAGAAGGCACTTGGAGTATGTAGGTTAACTAGCGGGCACTTGGACTATGTAGGTTACCCAATGGGCACTTGGACTATCTAGGTTAACGAACGGACACTTGGATGATACAGGTTCCCTAGCCAGCACTAAGACTATTGGTTCCCTAACGGGCACTTGGACTATGTAGTTTCCCTAAAGGGCACTTGGACTATATAGGTTTCTATCGGGCACTTGGACTATGTAGGTTAACTAGCGGGCACATGGACTATCTAGGTTACCTAGCGGGCACTGAGACTATCTAGGTTACCTAGCGGGCACTTCGACTATGTAGGTTAACTAGAAGGCTCTTGGACTATGTATGTTACCAGCGGGCACTTGGACTATCTAGGTAAACGAAAGTGCACTTGGGCTATGTAGGTAACCTAACGGGCACTTGGACTGTCTAGGTTACCTAGCGGGCACTTGGACTATCTAGGTTAACGAACGGGCACTTGGACTATGTAGGTTAACTAGAGGACACTTGGACTATCTAGATTAGCTAACGGGCAATTGGACTATCAAGGTTACCTAACGGGCACTTGGACTATGTATGTTACCTAGCGGGCAGTTGGACTATCTAGGTTACCTAGCAGGCACTTTGACTATCTTGGTTAACTAAGGGGCACTTGAACTATGTAGGTTGCCAAGCGAGCACTTGGACTATGTAGGTTCCCTAGCGGGCGCTTGGACTATGTAGGTTCCCTAGCGGGTACTTGGACTGTCTAGGTTAACTAGCGGGCAATTGGACTGTCTAGGTTACCTAGTGGGCACTTGGACTATGTAGTTTACCTAGCAGGCACTTGGACTATGTAGGTTAACTAGCGGGCACTTGGACTATCTAGGTTACCTAGCGGGCACTTGGACTATGTACGTTCCTTAGCGGGCACTTGGGCTATCTACGTTACCTAGCGGGCACTTGGACTATGTAGGTTAACGAACGGGCACTTGGACTATGTAGGTAACCTAGTGGTCACTTGGACTGTCTAGGTTACCTAGCGGACACTTGGACTATGTAGGTTAACTAGCGTGCACTAGGACTATCTAGGTTACCTAGCGGGCACTTGGATTATGTAGGTTGCCTAGCGGGCACTTGGACTATGTAGGTTAACTAGCGGGCACTTGGATTATCTAGGTTAACTAACAGGCACTTGAACTATGTATGTCCCAGAGCGGACAATTGGACTATGTAGGTTCCTTAGCGGGCACTTGGATTATCTAGGTTCCCTAAAGGACACTTGGACTATGTAGGTTAACTAGCGGACAATTGGATGATCTAGGTTAACTAGCGGGTACTTGGACTATCTAGGTTAAATAGGGGTTCCTTGGACTACGTAGGTTAACTAGCGGACACTTGCACAATGTAGGTTACCTAGCGGGCACTTGGACTATCTAGGTTAACTAGCAGGCCCTTGGCTATCTAGGTTACCTAGCAGGCACTTGGACTATGTAGGTTAACTATCGGGCATTTGCACTCTCTAGGTTACCTAGCGGGCAGTTGGACTATGTACCTTGCCTAGCGGGCTCTTGGACTATCTATGTTAACTAGCGGGCACTTGGACTATGTAGGTTACCTAGCGGACACCTGCACTATGTAGGTTACCTAGCGGGCACTTGGACTATCTAGGTTAACTAGCGGGCCCTTGCACTATGTAGGTTAACTAGCGGGCCCATGGGTTATATAGGTTTACTAGGGGGCACTTGGAGTATCTAGGTTAACTAGCGGGCACTTGGACTATGTAGTTTCCCTAGCGGACATTTGAACTATTTAGGTTACCGAGCGGGCACTTGGACTATGTAGGTTATCTAGTGGGCACTTGGACTATCTAGGTTACCTAGCAGGCACTTTGACTATCTAGGTTAACTAACGGGCACTTGGACTATGTAGGGTAACTAGCGGGCACTTGGACTGTCGAGGTTACCTAACGGGCACTTGGATTATCTAGGTTAACGAACGGGCACTTGGACTATGTAGGTTACCTAGCCACCACTTGGACTATCTAGGTTACCTAACAGGCACTTGGAATATCTAGGTTCCCTAGCGGGCACTTGTACTATCTAGGTTACCTAGCTGGCACTTGGACTATGTAGGTCAACTAGCGGGCCCTTGGACTATCTAGGTTAGCTAACGGGCACTTGGACTATGTATGTTCCAGAGTGGGCACTTGGATTATGTAGGTTGCCTAGCGGACATTTAGACTATGTAGGTTTCCTTGTGGGCATTTGGACTATGTAGGTTACCTAGCGGGCACGTGGACTATGTAGGCTCCCTAGAAGGCACTTGGACTATGTAGGTTAACTAGCGGGCACTTGGACTAACCAGGTTACCAGGCGGGCACTTGGACTATCTAGGTTAACGAACGGACACTTGGACTATGTAGGTTAGGTATCAGGCACTTGAACTATCTAGGTTACCTAGCAGGCACTTGGACTATGTAGGTTACCTAGCGGACACTTGGACGATTTAGGTTAACTAACGGGCACTTGGACTATCTAGGTTAACTAGCAGGCCCTTGGACTATCTAGCTTTACTAGCGGGCACTTGGACTATCTAGGTTAACTAGCGGGCACTTGGACTATGTAGGTTAACTAGCGGGCACTTGAACTCTCTAGGTTACCTAGCGGACACTTGGACTATGTACCTTCCCTAGAAGGGCACTTGGACTATCTAGGTTACCTAGCAGGCACTTGGATTATGAAGGATCCCTAGCGGGCAATTGGACTATCTAGGTTACCTAGCTGGCACTTGGACTATGTAGGCTAATTAGCGGACACTTGCACGATCTAGGTTAACTAGCGGGCCCTTGCACTATGTAGGTTAACTAGCGGGCCCATGTATTATGTAGGTTTACTAGGGGGCACTTGGAACATCAAGGTTAACTAGCGGGCACTTGGACTATGTAGTTTCCCTTGCAGGCATTTGGACTATTTAGGTTGCCTAGCGGGCACTTGGACTATGTAGGTTACCTAGCAGGCACTTTGACTATCTAGGTTAACTAACGGGCACTTGTACTATGTAGGGTAACTAGCGGGCACTTGGACTGTCTAGGTTACCTAACGGGCACTTGGATTATCTAGGTTAACGAACGGGCACTAGGACTATGTACGTTACCTAGCCACCACTTGGACTATCTAGGTTCCCTAGCGGGCACTTGTACTATCTAGGTTACCTAGCTGGCACTTGGACTATGTAGGTCAACTAGCGGGCCCTTGGACTATCTAGGTTAGCTAACGGGCACTTGGACTATGTATGTTCCAGAGCGGGCACTTGGATTATGTAGGTTGCCTAGCGGACATTTAGACTATGTAGGTTTCCTTGCGGGCATTTGGACTATGTAGGTTACCTAGCGGGCACTTGGACTATGTAGGTTCCCTAATGGGCACTTTGAATATGTAGGTTCCCTAGCGGTCACGTGGACTATGTAGGCTCCCTAGAAGGCACTTGGACTATGTAGGTTAACTAGCGGGCACTTGGACTATGTAGGTTACCCAATGGGCACTTGGACTATCTAGGTTAACGAACGGACACTTGGATGATACAGGTTCCCTAGCCAGCACTAAGACTATTGGTTCCCTAACGGGCACTTGGACTATGTAGTTTCCCTAAAGGGCACTTGGACTATATAGTTTTCTATAGGGCACTTGGACTATGTAGGTTAACTAGCGGGCACATGGAGTATCTAGGTTACCTAGCGGGCACTGAGACTATCTAGGTTACCTAGCGGGCACTTCGACTATGTAGGTTAACTAGAAGGCTCTTGGACTATGTAGGTTACCAGCGGCACTTGGACTATCTAGGTAAACGAAAGTGCACTTGGGCTATGTAGGTAACCTAACGGGCACTTGGACTGTCTAGGTTACCTAGCGGGCACTTGGACTATCTAGGTTAACGAACGGGCACTTGGACTATGTAGGTTAACTAGCGGACACTTGGACTATCTAGATTAGCTAACGGGCAATTGGACTATCAAGGTTACCTAACGGGCACTTGGACTATGTATGTTACCTAGCGGGCAATTGGACTATCTAGGTTACCTAGCAAGCACTTTGACTATCTTTGTTAACTAAGGGGCACTTGAACTATGTAGGTTGCCAAGCGAGCACTTGGACTATGTAGGTTCCCTAGCGGGCGCTTGGACTATGTAGGTTCCCTAGCGGGTACTTGGACTGTCTAGGTTAACTAGCGGGCAATTGGACTGTCTAGGTTACCTAGTGGGCACTTGGACTATGTAGTTTACCTAGCAGGCACTTGGACTATGTAGGTTAACTAGCGGGCACTTGGACTATCTAGGTTACCTAGCGGGCACTTGGACTATGTACGTTCCTTAGCGGGCACTTGGGCTATCTACGTTACCTAGCGGGCACTTGGACTATGTAGGTTAACGAACGGGCACTTGGACTATGTAGGTAACCTAGTGGTCACTTGGACTGTCTAGGTTACCTAGCGGACACTTGGACTATGTAGGTTAACTAGCGTGCACTAGGACTATCTAGGTTACCTAGCGGGCACTTGGATTATGTAGGTTGCCTAGCGGGCACTTGGATTATCTAGGTTAACTAACAGACACTTGAACTATGTATGTCCCAGAGCGGACAATAGGACTATGTAGGTTCCTTAGCGGGCACTTGGATTATCTAGGTTCCCTAAAGGACACTTGGACTATGTAGGTTAACTAGCGGACAATTGGATGATCTAGGTTAACTAGCGGGTACTTGGACTATCTAGGTTAACTAGGGGTTCCTTGGACTACGTAGGTTAACTAGCGGACACTTGCACAATGTAGGTTACCTAGCGGGCACTTGGACTATCTAGGTTAACTAGCAGGCCCTTGGCTATCTAGGTTACCTAGCAGGCACTTGGACTATGTAGGTTAACTATCGGGCATTTGCACTCTCTAGGTTACCTAGCGGACAGTTGGACTATGTACCTTCCCTAGCGGGCACTTGGACTATCTATGTTAACTAGCGGACTCCTGCACTATGTAGGTTACCTAGCGGGCACTTGGACTATCTAGGTTAACTAGCGGGCTCTTGCACTATGTAGGTTAACTAGCGGGCCCATGGATTATGTAGGTTTACTAGGGGGCACTTGGAGTATCTAGGTTAACTAGCGGGCACTTGGACTATGTAGTTTCCCTAGCGGACATTTGGACTATTTAGGTTACCTAGCGGGCACTTGGACTATGTTGGTTATCTAGCGGGCACTTGGACTATCTAGGTTATCTAGCAGGCACTTTGACTATCTAGGTTAACTAACGGGCACTTGGACTATGTAGGGTAACTAGCGGGCACTTGGACTGTCTAGCTTACCTAACGGGCACTTGGATTATCTAGGTTAACGAACGGGCACTTGGACTATGTAGGTTACCTAGCCACCACTTGGACTATCTAGGTTACCTAACAGGCACTTGGACTATCTAGGTTCCCTAGCGGGCACTTGTACTATCTAGGTTACCTAGCTGGCACTTGGACTATGTAGGTCAACTAGCGGGCCCTTGGACTATCTAGGTTAGCTAACGGGCACTTGGACTATGTATGTTCCAGAGTGGGCACTTGGATTATGTAGGTTGCCTAGCGGACATTTAGACTATGTAGGTTTCCTTGCGGGCATTTGGACTATGTAGGTTACCTAGCGGGCACTTGGACTATGTAGGTTCCCTAGCGGTCACGTGGACTATGTAGGCTCCCTAGAAGGCACTTGGACTATGTAGGTTAACGAGCGGGCACTTGGACTAACCAGGTTACCAGGTGGGCACTTGGACTATGTAGGTTACTCAATGGGCACTTGGACTATCTAGGTTAACGAACGGACACTTGGACTATGTAGGTTAGGTATCAGGCACTTGAACTATCTAGGTTACCTAGCAGGCACTTGGACTATGTATGTTACCTAGCGGACACTTGGACGATTTAGGTTAACTAGCGGGCACTTGGACTATCTAGGTTAACTAGCAGGCCCTTGGACTACCTAGCTTTACTACCGGGCACATGGACTATCTAGGTTAACTAGCGGGCACTTGGACTATGTAGGTTAACTAGCGGGCACTTGAACTCTCTAGGTTACCTAGCGGACACTTGGACTATGTACCTTCCCTAGCGGGCACTTGGACTATCTAGGTTACCTAGCAGGCACTTGGATTATGAAGGATCCCTAGCGGGCAATTGGACTATCTAGGTTACCTAGCTGGCACTTGGACTATATAGGTTAAATAGCGGACACTTGCACGATCTAGGTTAACTAGCGGGCCCTTGCACTATGTAGGTTAACTAGCGGGCCCATGGATTATGTAGGTTTACTAGGGGGCACTTGGAACATCAAGGTTAACTAGCGGGCACTTGGACTATGTAGTTTCCCTAGCGGGCATTTGGACTATTTAGGTTGCCTAGGGGGCACTTGGACTATGTAGGTTACCTAGCAGGCACTTTGACTATCTAGGTTAACTAACGGGCACTTGGACTATGTAGGGTAACTAGCGGGCACTTGGACTGTCTAGGTTACCTAACGGGCACTTGGATTATCTAGGTTAACGAACGGGCACTTGGACTATGTACGTTACCTAGCCACCACTTGGACTATCTAGGTTCCCTAGCGGGCACTTGTACTATCTAGGTTACCTAGCTGGCATTTCGACTATGTAGGTCAACTAGCGGGCCCTTGGACTATCTAGGTTAGCTAACGGGCACTTGGACTATGTATGTTCCAGAGCGGGCACTTGGATTATATAGGTTGCCTAGCGGACATTTAGACTATGTAGGTTTCCTTGCGGGCATTTGGACTATGTAGGTTACCTAGCGGGCACTTGGACTATGTAGGTTCCCTAACGGGCACTTTGAGTATGTAGGTTCCCTAGCGGTCACGTGGACTATGTAGGCTCCCTAGAAGGCACTTGGACTATGTAGGTTAACTAGCGGGCACTTGGACTATGTAGGTTACCCAATGGGCACTTGGACTATCTAGGTTAACGAACGGACACTTGGACTATGTAGGTTAGCTATCAGGCACTTGGACTATGTAGGTTAACTAACGGGCACTTGGACTATGTAGTTTCCCTAGCGGGCATTTGGATTATTTAGGTTACCTAGTGGGCACTTGGACTACGTAGGTTAACTAGAAGGCACTTGGACTATCAAGGTTACCTAGCGGGCCCTTGGACTATGTAGGTTACCAGCGGGCACTTGGACTATATAGGTTAACAAACGTGCACTTGGACTATGTAGGTAACCTAGCGGGCACTTGGACTGTCTAGGTTACCTAGCGGGCACTTGGACTATCTAGGTTAACGAACGGGCACTTGGACTATGTAGGTTAACTAGCGGACACTTCGACTATCTAGGTTAGCTAACGGGCAATTGGACAATCTAGGTTAACTAACGGGCTCTTGGACTATGTAGGTTGCCTAGCGATCACTTGGACTATGTAGGTTCCCTAGTGGGCACTTGGACTATGTAGGTTCCCTATAGGGTAGTTGGACTGTCTAGGTTAACTAGGGGGCAATTGGACTGTCTAGGTTACCTAGTGGGCACTTGGACTATGTACGTTCCCTAGCGGGCACTTGGGGTATCTACGTTACCTAGCGGGCACTTAGACAATGTAAGTTAACGAACGGGCATTTGGACTATGTAGGTTAACTAGCGGACACTTGGACTATCTAGGATAGCTAACGGGCAATTGGACTATCAAGGTTACCTAACGGGCACTTGAACTATGTAGGTTACCTAGCGGGCACTTGGACTATCTAGGTTACCTAGCAGGCACTTTGACTATCTAGGTTAACTAACGGGCACTTGGACTATGTAGGTTGCCTAGCGAGCACTTGGACTATGTAGGTTCCCTAGCGGGCGCTTGGACTATGTAGATTCCCTAGCGGTACTTGGACTGTCTAAGTTAACTAGCGGGCAATTGGACTGTCTAGGTTACCTAGTGGGCACTTGGACTATGTAGTTTACCTAGCAGGCACTTGGACTATGTAGGTTTACTACCAGGCACTTAGACTATCTAGGTTACCTAGCGGGCACTTGGACTATGTACGTTCCCTAGCGGGCACTTGGGCTATCTACGTTACCTAGCGGGCACTTGGGCTATGTAGGTTAACGAATGGGCACTTGGACTATGTAGGTAACCTAGTGGTCACTTGGACTGTCTAGGTTACCTAGCGGGCACTTGGACTATGTAGTTTAAGTAGCGGGCACTTGGACTATCTAGGTTAACTAGCGGGCACTTGGACTATCTAGGTTAACTAGCGGGCACTTGGACTATCTAGGTTAACTAGCGGGCCCTTGCACTATTTAGGTTAACTAGCGGGCCCATGGATTATGTAGGTTTACTAGGGGGCACTTGGACTATCTAGGTTAACTAACGGGCATTTGGACTATGTAGGGCAACTTGCGGGCACTTGGACTGTCTAGGTTACCTAATGGGCACTTGGATTATCTAGGTTAACGAACGGGCACTTGGACTATGTAGGTTACCTAGCCACCACTTGGACTATCTAGGTTAGCTAACAGGCACTTGGACTATCTAGGTTCCCTAGCGGGAACTTGTACTATCTAGGTTACCTAGCTGGCACTTGGACTATGTAGGTCAACTAGCGGACCCTTGGACTATCTAGGTTAGCTAACGGGCACTTGGACTATGTATGTTCCAGAGTGGGCACTTGGATTATATAGGTTGCCTAGCGGACATTTACACTATGTAGGTTTCCTTGCGGGCATTTGGACTATGTAGGTTACCAGCGGGCACTTGGACAATCTAGGTTAACGAACGTGCACTTGGACTATGTAGGTAACCTAGCGGGCACTTGGACTGTCTAGGTTACCTAGCGGGCACTTGTACTTTCTAGGTTGACGAACGGGCACTTGGACTATGTAGGTTAACTAGCGGACACTTCGACTATCTAGGTTAGCTAACGGGCAATTGGACTATCTAGGTTACCTAGCGGGAACTTGGACTATGTAGGTTCCCTAGCGGGCACTTGGACTATTTAGGTTACCTAGCAGGCACTTTGACTATCTAGGTTAACTAACGGGCACTTGGACTATGTAGGTTGCCTAGCGAGCACTTGTTGTATGTAGGTTCCCTAGCGGGTAATTGGACTATGTAGGTTCCCAATCGGGTACTTGGACTGTCTAGGTTAACTAGCGGGCAATTGGACTGTCTATGTTACCTAGTGGGCACTTGGAGTATGTACGTTCCCTAGCGGGCACTTGGGCTTTCTACGTTACCTAGCGGGCACTTGGACTATGTAGGTTAACGAACGGGCACTTGGACTATGTAGTTTAACGAACAGGCACTTGGATTATGTAGTTTACCTAGCAGGTACTTGGACTATGTAGGTTAACTAGCGGGCACTTGGACTATCTAGGTTACCTACGGGCACTTGGATTTTGTCCCTTCCCTAGCGGGCACTTGGGCTATCTACGTTACCTAGCGGGCACTTGGACTATGTAGGTTAACGAACGGGCACTTGGACTATGTAGGTAACCTAGTGGTCACTTGGACTATGTAGGTTATACAGCGGACACTTGGACTATCTAGGTTACCTAGCAGGCACTTTGACTATCTAGGTTAACTAACGGGCACTTGGATTATCTAGGTTAACGAACGTGCACTTGGACTATGTAGGCAACCTAGCGGGCACTGGGACTGTCTAGGTTACCTAGCGGGCACTTGGACTATCTAGGTTAACGAACGGGCACTTGGACTATGTAGGTTAACTAGCGGACACTTCGACTACCTAGGTTAGCTAACGGGCAATTGGACAATCTAGGTTAACTAACGGGCACTTGGACTATGTAGGTTGCCTAGCGAGCACTTGGACTATGTAGGTTCCCTAGAGGGCACTTGGACTATGTAGGTTCCGTATCGGGTACTTGGACTGTCTAGGTTAACTAGCGGGCACTTGGAGTATGTACGTTCCCTAGCGGGCACTTGGGCTTTCTACGTTACCTAGCGGGCACTTGGACTATGTAGGTTAATGAACGGGCACTTGGACTATGTAGGTTAACGAACAGGCACTTGGATTATGTAGTTTACCTAGCAGGTACTTGGACTATGTAGGTTAACTAGCGGGCACTTGTACTATCTAGGTTACCTACGGGCACTTGGAATATGTACCTTCCCTAGCGGGCACTTGGGCTATCTACGTTACCTAGCGGGCACTTGGACTATGTAGGTTAACGAACGGGCACTTAGACTATGTAGGTAACCTAGTGGTCACTTGGACTATGTAGGTTATCTAGCGGACACTTGGACTATCTAGGTTACCTAGCAGGCACTTTGACTATCTAGGTTAACTAATGGGCACTTGTACTATGTAGGGTAACTAGCGGGCACTTGGACTGTCTAGGTTACCTAACGGGCCCTTGGATTATCTAGGTTAACGAACATGCACTTGGACTATGTAGGTAACCTAGCGGGCACTTGGACTGTCTGGGTTACCTAGCGGGCACTTGGACTATCTAGGTTAACGAACGGGCACTTGGACTATGTAGGTTAACTAGCGGACACTTCAACTATCTAGTTTAGCTAACGGGCACTTGGACTATGTAGGTTGCCTAGCGAGCACTTGGACTATGTAGGTTCCCTAGAGGGCACTTGGACTATGTAGGTTCCCTATCGGGTACTTGGACTGTCTAGGTTAACTAGGGGGCAATTGGACTGTCTAGGTTACCTAGTGGGCACTTGGACTATGTACGTTCCCTAGCGGGCACTTGGGATATCTACGTTACCTAGCGGGCACTTGGACAATGTAAGTTAACGAACGGGCACTTGGACTATGGAGGTTAACTAGCGGACACTTGGACTATCTAGGATAGCTAACGGGCAATTGGACTATCAAGGTTACCTAGCAGGCACTTTGACTATCTAGGTTAACTAACGGGCACTTGGACTATGTAGGTTGCCTAGCGAGCACCTGGACTATGTAGGTTCCCTAGCGGGCGCTTGGACTATGTAGATTCCCTAGCGGTACTTGGACTGTCTAGGTTAACTAGCGGGCAATTGGACTGCCTAGGTTACCTAGTGGGCACATGGACTATGTAGTTTACCTAGCAGGCACTTGGACTATGTAGGTTTACTAGCAGGCACTTAGACTATCCAGGTTACCTAGCGGGCACTTGGACTATGTACGTTCCCTAGCGGGCACCTGGGCTATCTACGTTACCCAGCGGGCACTTGGACTATGTAGGTTAACGAATGGGCACTTGGACTATGTAGGTAACCTAGTGGTCACTTGTACTATCTAGGTTACCTAGCTGGCACTTGGACTATTTAGGTCAACTAGCGGGCCCTTGGACTATCTAGGTTAGCTAACGGGCACTTGGACTCTGTATGTTCCAGAGTGGGCACTAGGATTATGTAGGTTGCCTAGCCGACATTTAGACTATGTAGGTTTCCTTGCGGGCAGTTGGACTATGTAGGTTACCAGCGGGCACTTGGACAATCTAGGTTAACGAACGTGCACTTGGACTATGTAGGTAACCTAGCGGGCACTTGGATTGTCTAGGTTACCTAGCGGGCACTTGGACTTTCTAGGTTAACGTACGGGCACTTGGACTATGTAGGTTAACTAGCGGACACTTCGACTATCTAGATTAGCTAACGGGCAATTGGACTATCTAGGTTACCTAGAGGGCACTTGGACTATGTAGGTTCCCTAGCGGGCACTTGGACTATTTAGGTTACCTAGCAGGCACTTTGACTATCTAGGTTAACTAACGGGCACTTGGACTATGTAGGTTGCCTAGCGAGCACTTGTTGTATGTAGGTTCCCTAGCGGGTAATTGGACTATGTAGGTTCCCAATCGGGTACTTGGACTGTCTAGGTTAACTAGCGGGCAATTGGACTGTCTATGTTACCTAGTGGGCACTTGGAGTATGTACGTTCCCTAGCGGGCACTTGGGCTTTCTACGTTACCTAGCGGGCACTTGGACTATGTAGGTTAACGAACGGGCACTTGGACTATGTAGTTTAACGAACAGGCACTTGGATTATGTAGTTTACCTAGCAGGTACTTGGACTATGTAGGTTAACTAGCGGGCACTTGGACTATCTAGGTTACCTACGGGCACTTGGATTTTGTCCCTTCCCTAGCGGGCACTTGGGCTATCTACGTTACCTAGCGGGCACTTGGACTATGTAGGTTAACGAACGGGCACTTGGACTATGTAGGTAACCTAGTGGTCACTTGGACTATGTAGGTTATACAGCGGACACTTGGACTATCTAGGTTACCTAGCAGGCACTTTGACTATCTAGGTTAACTAACGGGCACTTTGATTATCTAGGTTAACGAACGTGCACTTGGACTATGTAGGCAACCTAGCGGGCACTGGGACTGTCTAGGTTACCTAGCGGGCACTTGGACTATCTAGGTTAACGAACGGGCACTTGGACTATGTAGGTTAACTAGCGGACACTTCGACTACCTAGGTTAGCTAACGGGCAATTGGACAATCTAGGTTAACTAACGGGCACTTGGACTATGTAGGTTGCCTAGCGAGCACTTGGACTATGTAGGTTCCCTAGAGGGCACTTGGACTATGTAGGTTCCGTATCGGGTACTTGGACTGTCTAGGTTAACTAGCGGGCACTTGGAGTATGTACGTTCCCTAGCGGGCACTTGGGCTTTCTACGTTACCTAGCGGGCACTTGGACTATGTAGGTTAATGAACGGGCACTTGGACTATGTAGGTTAACGAACAGGCACTTGGATTATGTAGTTTACCTAGCAGGTACTTGGACTATGTAGGTTAACTAGCGGGCACTTGTACTATCTAGGTTACCTACGGGCACTTGGAATATGTACCTTCCCTAGCGGGCACTTGGGCTATCTACGTTACCTAGCGGGCACTTGGACTATGTAGGTTAACGAACGGGCACTTAGACTATGTAGGTAACCTAGTGGTCACTTGGACTATGTAGGTTATCTAGCGGACACTTGGACTATCTAGGTTACCTAGCAGGCACTTTGACTATCTAGGTTAACTAATGGGCACTTGTACTATGTAGGGTAACTAGCGGGCACTTGGACTGTCTAGGTTACCTAACGGGCCCTTGGATTATCTAGGTTAACGAACATGCACTTGGACTATGTAGGTAACCTAGCGGGCACTTGGACTGTCTGGGTTACCTAGCGGGCACTTGGACTATCTAGGTTAACGAACGGGCACTTGGACTATGTAGGTTAACTAGCGGACACTTCAACTATCTAGTTTAGCTAACGGGCACTTGGACTATGTAGGTTGCCTAGCGAGCACTTGGACTATGTAGGTTCCCTAGAGGGCACTTGGACTATGTAGGTTCCCTATCGGGTACTTGGACTGTCTAGGTTAACTAGGGGGCAATTGGACTGTCTAGGTTACCTAGTGGGCACTTGGACTATGTACGTTCCCTAGCGGGCACTTGGGATATCTACGTTACCTAGCGGGCACTTGGACAATGTAAGTTAACGAACGGGCACTTGGACTATGGAGGTTAACTAGCGGACACTTGGACTATCTAGGATAGCTAACGGGCAATTGGACTATCAAGGTTACCTAGCAGGCACTTTGACTATCTAGGTTAACTAACGGGCACTTGGACTATGTAGGTTGCCTAGCGAGCACCTGGACTATGTAGGTTCCCTAGCGGGCGCTTGGACTATGTAGATTCCCTAGCGGTACTTGGACTGTCTAGGTTAACTAGCGGGCAATTGGACTGCCTAGGTTACCTAGTGGGCACATGGACTATGTAGTTTACCTAGCAGGCACTTGGACTATGTAGGTTTACTAGCAGGCACTTAGACTATCCAGGTTACCTAGCGGGCACTTGGACTATGTACGTTCCCTAGCGGGCACCTGGGCTATCTACGTTACCCAGCGGGCACTTGGACTATGTAGGTTAACGAATGGGCACTTGGACTATGTAGGTAACCTAGTGGTCACTTGTACTATCTAGGTTACCTAGCTGGCACTTGGACTATTTAGGTCAACTAGCGGGCCCTTGGACTATCTAGGTTAGCTAACGGGCACTTGGACTATGTATGTTCCAGAGTGGGCACTAGGATTATGTAGGTTGCCTAGCCGACATTTAGACTATGTAGGTTTCCTTGCGGGCAGTTGGACTATGTAGGTTACCAGCGGGCACTTGGACAATCTAGGTTAACGAACGTGCACTTGGACTATGTAGGTAACCTAGCGGGCACTTGGATTGTCTAGGTTACCTAGCGGGCACTTGGACTTTCTAGGTTAACGTACGGGCACTTGGACTATGTAGGTTAACTAGCGGACACTTCGACTATCTAGATTAGCTAACGGGCAATTGGACTATCTAGGTTACCTAGAGGGCACTTGGACTATGTAGGTTCCCTAGCGGGCACTTGGACTATTTAGGTTACCTAGCAGGCACTTTGACTATCTAGGTTAACTAAAGGGCACTTGAACTATGAAGGTTGCCTAGCGAGCCCTTGGAGTATGTAGGTTCCCTAGCGGGCAATTGGACTATGTAGGTTCCCTATCGGGTACTTGGACTGTCTAGGTTAACTAGCGGCAATTGGACTGGCTAGATTACCTAGTGGGCACTTGGAGTATGTACGTTCCCTAGCGGGCACTTGGGCTTTCTACGTTACCTAGCTGGCACTTGGACTATGTAGGTTAACGAACTGGCACTTGGACTATGTAGGTTAACGAACGGGCACTTGGATTATGTAGTTTACCTAGCAGGTACTTGGACTATGTAGGTTAACTAGTGGGCACTTGGACTATCTAGGTTACCTACGGGCACTTGGACTATGTACCTTCCCTAGCGGGCACTTGGGCTATCTACGTTACCTAGCGGGCACTTGGACTATGTAGGTTAACGAACGGGCACTTGGACTATGTAGGTAACCTAGTGGTCACTTGGACTATGTAGGTTATCTAGCGGACACTTGGACTATCTAGGTTACCTAGCAGGCACTTTGACTATCTAGGTTAACTAACGGGCACTTGGACTATGTAGGTTGCCTAGCGAGCACTTGGACTATGTAGGTTCCCTATCGGGTACTTGGACTGTCTAGGTTAACTAGGGGGCAATTGGACTGTCTAGGTTACCTAGTGGGCACTTGGATATGTACGTTCCCTAGCGGGCACTTGGGATATCTACGTTACCTACCGGGCACTTGGACAATGTAATTTAACGAACGGGCACTTGGACTATGTAGGTTAACTAGCAACACTTGGACTATCTAGGATAGCTAACGGGCAATTGGACTATCAAGATTACCTAACGGGCACTTGGACTATGAAGGTTACCTAGCGGGAACATGGACTATCTAGGTTACCTAGCAGGCACTTTGACTATCTAGGTTAACTAACGGGCACTTGGACTATGTAGGTTGCCTAGCGAGCACCTGGACTATGTAGTTTCCCTAGCGGGCGCTTGGACTATGTAGATTCCCTAGCGGTACTTGGACTGTCTAGGTTAACTAGGGGGCAATTGGACTGTCTAGGTTACCTAGTGGGCACTTGGACTATGTAGTTTACCTAGCAGGCACTTGGACTATGTAGGTTTACTACCAGGCACTTAGACTATCCAGGTTACCTAGCGGGCACTTGGACTATGTACGTTCCCTAGCGGGCACTTGGGCTATCTACGTTACCTAGCGGGCACTTGGACTATGTAGGTTAACGAATGGGCACTTGGACTATGTAGGTAACCTAGTGGTCACTTGGACTGTCTAGGTTACCTACCGGGCACTTGGACTATGTAGGTTAACTAGCGGGCACTTGGACTATCTAGGTAAACTAGCGGGCACTTGGACTATCTAGGTTAACTAGCGGGCACTTGGACTATCTAGGTTAACTAGCGGGCCCTTGCACTATTTAGGTTAACTAGCGGGCCCATGGATTATGTAGGTTTACTAGGGGGCACTTGGACTATATAGGTTAACTAGCGGGCACTTGGACTATGTAGTTTCCCTAGCGGACATTTGGACTATTTAGGTTACGTAGCGGGCACTTGGACTATGTAGGTTATCTAGCGGGCACTTGGACTATCTAGGTTACCTAGCAGGCACTTTGACTATCTAGGTTAACTAACGGGCACTTGGACTATGTAGGGCAACTAGCGGGCACTTGGACTGTCTAGGTTACCTAACGGGCACTTGGATTATCTAGGTTAACGAACGGGCACTTGGACTATGTAGGTTACCTAGCCACCAATTGGACTATCTAGGTTACCTAACAGGCACTTGGACTATCTAGGTTCCCTAGCGGGCACTTGTACTATCTAGGTTACCTAGCTGGCACTTGGACTATGTAGGTCAACTAGCGGGCCCTTGGACTATCTAGGTTAGCTAACGGGCACTTGGACTATGTATGTTCCACAGTGGGCACTTGGATTATGTAGGTTGCCTAGCGGACATTTAGACTATGTAGGTTTCCTTGAGGGCATTTGGACTATGTAGGTTACCTAGCGGGCACTTGGACTATGTAGGTTCCCTAGCGGTCACGTGGACTATGTAGGCTCCCTAGAAGGCACTTGGACTATGTAGGTTAACTAGCGGGCACTTGGACTAACTAGGTTACCAGGCGGGCACTTGGACTATGTAGGTTACTCAATGGGCACTTGGACTATCTAGGTTAACGAACGGACACTTGGACTATGTAGGATAGGTATCAGGCACTTGAACTATCTAGGTTACCTAGCAGGCACTTGGACTATGTAGGTTACCTAGCGGACACTTGGACGATTTAGGTTAACTAGCGGGCACTTGGACTATCTAGGTTAACTAGCAGGCCCTTGGACTATCTAGCTTTACTAGCGGGCACTTGGACTATCTAGGTTAACTAGCGGGAACTTGGACTATGTAGGTTAACTAGCGGGCAATTGGACTATGTAGGTTACCCAATGGGCACTTGGACTATCTAGGTTAACGAACGGACACTTGGACTATGTAGGTTAGCTATCAGGCACTTGGACTATGTAGGTTACCTAGCGCACACGTGGACGATTTAGGTTACCTAGCTGGCACTTGGACAATCTAGGTTAACTAGCAGGCCCTTGGACTATCTAGGTTTACTAGCGGGCACTTGGACTATCTAGGTTAACTAACGGGCACTTGGACTATGTAGTTTCCCTAGCGGGCATTTGGATTATTTAGGTTAACTAGTGGGCACTTGGACTATGTAGGTTATCTAGCGGGCACTTGGACTATGTAGGTTAACTAGAAGGCACTTGGACTATCAAGGTTACCTAGCGGGCCCTTGGACTATGTAGGTTACCAGCGGGCACTTGGACTATCTAGACTAACGAACGTTAACTTGGACTATGTAGGTAACCTAGCGGGCACTTGGACTGTCTAGGTTACCTAGCGGGCACTTGGACTATCTAGGTTAACGAACGGGCACTTGGACTATGTAGGTTAACTAGCGGACACTTCGACTATCTAGGTTAGCTAACGGGCAATTGGACAATCTAGGTTAACTAACGGGCACTTGGACTATGTAGGTTGCCTAGCGAGCACTTGGACTATGTAGGTTACCTAGTGGGCACTTGGACTATTTACGTTCCCTAGCGGGCACTTGGGCTATCTACGTTACCTAGCGGGCACTTGGACAATGTAAGTTAACGAACGGGCACTTGGACTATTTAGGTTAACTAGCGGACACTTGGACTATCTAGGATAGCTAACGGGCAATTGGACTATCAAGGTTACCTAACGGGCACTTGGACTATGTAGGTTACCTAGCGGGCACTTGGACTATCTAGGTTACCTAGCAGGCACTTTGACTATCTAGGTTAACTAACGGGCACTTGGACTATGTAGGTTGCCTAGCGAGCACCTGGACTATGTAGGTTCCCTAGCGGGCGCTTGGACTATGTAGATTCCCTAGGGGTACTTGGACTGTCTAGGTTAACTAGCGGGCAATTGGACTGTCTAGGTTACCTAGTGGGCACTTGGACTATGTAGTTTACCTAGCAGGCACTTGGACTATGTAGGTTTACTACCAGGCACTTAGACTATCTAGGTTACCTAGCGGGCACTTGGACTATGTACGTTCCCTAGCGGGCACTTGGGCTATCTACGTTACCTAGCGGGCACTTGGACTATGTAGGTTAAAGAATGGGCACTTGGACTATGTAGGTAACCTAGTGGTCACTTGGACTGTCTAGGTCACCTAGCGGGCACTTGGACTATCTAGGTTAACTAGCGGGCACTTGGACTATCTAGGTTAACTAGCGGGCACTCGGACTATGTAGTTTCCCTAGCGGACATTTGGACTATTTAGGTTACCTAGCGGGCACTTGGACTATGTAGGTTATCTAGCGGGCACTTGGACTATCTAGGTTACCTAGCAGGCACTTTGACTATGTAGGTTAACTAACGGGCATTTGGACTATGTAGGGCAACTAGCGGGCACTTGGACTGTCTAGGTTACCTAACGGGCACTTGGATTATCTAGGTTAATGAACGGGCACATGGACTATGTAGGTTACCTAGCCACCACTTGGACTATCTAGGTTAGCTAATAGGCACTTGGACTATCTAGGTTCCCTAGTGGGCACTTGTACTATCTAGGTTACCTAGCTGGCACTTGGACTATGTAGGTCAACTAGCGGGCCCTTGGACTATCTAGGTTAGCTAACGGGCACTTGGACTACGTATGTTCCAGAGTCGGCACTTGGAGTATGTAGGTTGCCTAGCGGACATTTAGACTATGTAGGTTTCCTTGCGGGCATTTGGACTATGTAGGTTACCAACGGGCACTTGGACAATCTAGGTTAACGAACGTGCACTTGGACTATGTAGGTAACCTAGCGGGCACTTGGACTGTCTAGGTTACCTAGCGGGCACTTGGACTTTCTAGGTTAACGAACGGGCACTTGGACTATGTAGGTTAACTAGCGGACATTTCGACTATGTAGGTTAGCTAACGGGCAATTGGACTATCTAGGTTACCTAGCGGGCACTTGGACTATGTAGGTTCCCTAGCGGGCACTTGTACTATTTAGGTTACCTAGCAGGCACTTTGACTATCTAGGTTAACTAACGGGCACTTGGACTATGTAGGTTGCCTTGCGAGCACTTGGAGTATGTAGGTTCCCTAGCGGGCAATTGGACTATGTAGGTTCCCTATCGGGTACTTGGACTGTCTAGGTTAACTAGCGGGCAATTGGACTGTCTAGGTTACCTAGTGGGCACTTGGAGTATGTACGTTCCCTAGCGGGCACTTGGGCTTTCTACGTTACCTAGCGAGCACTTGGACTATGTAGGTTAACGAATGGGTACTTGGACTATGTAGGTTAATGAACGGGCACTTGGATTATGTAGTTTACCTAGCAGGTACTTGGACTATGTAGGTTGCCTAGCGAGCACTTGGACTTTGTAGGTTCCCTATCGGGTACTTGGACTGTCTAGGTTAACTGGGGGGCAATTGGACTGTCTAGGTTACCTAGTGGGCACTTGGATATGTACGTTCCCTAGCGGGCACTTGGGATATCTACGTTACCTAGCGGGCACTTGGACAATGTAAGTTAACGAACGGGCACTTGGACTATTTAGGTTAACTAGCGGACACTTGGACTATCTAGGATAGCTAACGGGCAATTGGACTATCAAGATTACCTAACGGGCACTTGGACTATGAAGGTTACCTAGCGGGAACATGGACTATCTAGGTTACCTAGCAGGCACTTTGACTATCTAGGTTAACTAACGGGCACTTGGACTATGTAAGTTGCCTAGCGAGCACCTGGACTATGTAGTTTCCCTAGCGGGCGCTTGGACTATGTAGATTCCCTAGCGGTACTTGGACTGTCTAGGTTAACTAGGGGGCAATTGGACTGTCTAGGTTACCTAGTGGGCACTTGGACTATGTAGTTTACCTAGCAGGCACTTGGACTATGTAGGTTTACTACCAGGCACTTAGACTATCCAGGTTACCTAGCGGGCACTTGGACTATGTACGTTCCCTAGCGGGCACTTGGGTTATCTACGTTACCTAGCGGGCACTTGGACTATGTAGGTTAACGAATGTGCACTTGGACTATGTAGGTAACCTAGTGGTCACTTGGACTGTCTAGGTTGCCTACCGGGCACTTGGACTATGTAGGTTAACTAGCGGGCACTTGGACTATCTAGGTTAACTAGCGGGCCCTTGCACTATGCAGGTTAACTAGCGGGATTATGTAGGTTTACTAGGGGGCACTTGGACTATATAGGTTAACTAGCGGGCACTTGGACTATGTAGTTTCCCTAGCGGACATTTGGACTATTTAGGTTACGTAGCGGGCACTTGGACTATGTAGGTTATCTAGCAGGCACTTGGACTATCTAGGTTACCTAGCAGGCACATTGACTATCTAGGTTAACTAACGGGCACTTGGACTATGTAGGGCAACTAGCGGGCACTTGGACTGTCTAGGTTACCTAACGGGCACTTGGATTATCTAGGTTAACGAACGGGCACTTGGACTATGTAGGTTACCTAGCCACCACTTGGACTATCTAGGTTACCTAACAGGCACTTGGACTATCTAGGTTCCCTAGCGGGCACTTGTACTATCTAGGTTACCTAGCTGGCACTTGGACTATGTAGGTCAACTAGCGGGCCCTTGGACTATCTAGGTTAGCTAACGGGCACTTGGACTATGTATGTTCCACAGTGGGCACTAGGATTATGTAGGTTGCCTAGCGGACATTTAGACTATGTAGGTTTCCTTGCGGGCATTTGGACTATGTAGGTTACCTAGCGGGCACTTGGACTATGTAGGTTCCCTAGCGGTCACGTGGACTATGTAGGCTCCCTAGAAGGCACTTGGACTATGTAGGTTAACTAGCGGGCACTTGGACTAACTAGGTTACCAGGCGGGCACTTGGACTATGTAGGTTACTCAATGGGCACTTGGACTATCTAGGTTAACGAACGGACACTTGGACTATGTAGGATAGGTATCAGGCACTTGAACTATCTAGGTTACCTAGCAGGCACTTGGACTATGTAGGTTACCTAGCGGACACTTGGACGATTTAGGTTAACTAGCGGGCACTTGGACTATCTAGGTTAACGAACGGGCACTTGGACTATGTAGGTTAACTAGCGGACACTTCAACTATCTAGTTTAGCTAACGGGCACTTGGACTATGTAGGTTGCCTAGCGAGCACTTGGACTATGTAGGTTCCCTAGAGGGCACTTGGACTATGTAGGTTCCCTATCGGGTACTTGGACTGTCTAGGTTAACTAGGGGGCAATTGGACTGTCTAGGTTACCTAGTGGGCACTTGGACTATGTACGTTCCCTAGCGGGCACTTGGGATATCTACGTTACCTAGCGGGCACTTGGACAATGTAAGTTAACGAACGGGCACTTGGACTATGGAGGTTAACTAGCGGACACTTGGACTATCTAGGATAGCTAACGGGCAATTGGACTATCAAGGTTACCTAGCAGGCACTTTGACTATCTAGGTTAACTAACGGGCACTTGGACTATGTAGGTTGCCTAGCGAGCACCTGGACTATGTAGGTTCCCTAGCGGGCGCTTGGACTATGTAGATTCCCTAGCGGTACTTGGACTGTCTAGGTTAACTAGCGGGCAATTGGACTGCCTAGGTTACCTAGTGGGCACATGGACTATGTAGTTTACCTAGCAGGCACTTGGACTATGTAGGTTTACTAGCAGGCACTTAGACTATCCAGGTTACCTAGCGGGCACTTGGACTATGTACGTTCCCTAGCGGGCACCTGGGCTATCTACGTTACCCAGCGGGCACTTGGACTATGTAGGTTAACGAATGGGCACTTGGACTATGTAGGTAACCTAGTGGTCACTTGTACTATCTAGGTTACCTAGCTGGCACTTGGACTATTTAGGTCAACTAGCGGGCCCTTGGACTATCTAGGTTAGCTAACGGGCACTTGGACTCTGTATGTTCCAGAGTGGGCACTAGGATTATGTAGGTTGCCTAGCCGACATTTAGACTATGTAGGTTTCCTTGCGGGCAGTTGGACTATGTAGGTTACCAGCGGGCACTTGGACAATCTAGGTTAACGAACGTGCACTTGGACTATGTAGGTAACCTAGCGGGCACTTGGATTGTCTAGGTTACCTAGCGGGCACTTGGACTTTCTAGGTTAACGTACGGGCACTTGGACTATGTAGGTTAACTAGCGGACACTTCGACTATCTAGATTAGCTAACGGGCAATTGGACTATCTAGGTTACCTAGAGGGCACTTGGACTATGTAGGTTCCCTAGCGGGCACTTGGACTATTTAGGTTACCTAGCAGGCACTTTGACTATCTAGGTTAACTAAAGGGCACTTGAACTATGAAGGTTGCCTAGCGAGCCCTTGGAGTATGTAGGTTCCCTAGCGGGCAATTGGACTATGTAGGTTCCCTATCGGGTACTTGGACTGTCTAGGTTAACTAGCGGCAATTGGACTGGCTAGATTACCTAGTGGGCACTTGGAGTATGTACGTTCCCTAGCGGGCACTTGGTCTTTCTACGTTACCTAGCTGGCACTTGGACTATGTAGGTTAACGAACTGGCACTTGGACTATGTAGGTTAACGAACGGGCACTTGGATTATGTAGTTTACCTAGCAGGTACTTGGACTATGTAGGTTAACTAGCGGGCACTTGGACTATCTAGGTTACCTACGGGCACTTGGACTATGTACCTTCCCTAGCGGGCACTTGGGCTATCTACGTTACCTAGCGGGCACTTGGACTATGTAGGTTAACGAACGGGCACTTGGACTATGTAGGTAACCTAGTGGTCACTTGGACTATGTAGGTTATCTAGCGGACACTTGGACTATCTAGGTTACCTAGCAGGCACTTTGACTATCTAGGTTAACTAACGGGCACTTGGACTATGTAGGTTGCCTAGCGAGCACTTGGACTATGTAGGTTCCCTATCGGGTACTTGGACTGTCTAGGTTAACTAGGGGGCAATTGGACTGTCTAGGTTACCTAGTGGGCACTTGGATATGTACGTTCCCTAGCGGGCACTTGGGATATCTACGTTACCTACCGGGCACTTGGACAATGTAATTTAACGAACGGGCACTTGGACTATGTAGGTTAACTAGCAACACTTGGACTATCTAGGATAGCTAACGGGCAATTGGACTATCAAGATTACCTAACGGGCACTTGGACTATGAAGGTTACCTAGCGGGAACATGGACTATCTAGGTTACCTAGCAGGCACTTTGACTATCTAGGTTAACTAACGGGCACTTGGACTATGTAGGTTGCCTAGCGAGCACCTGGACTATGTAGTTTCCCTAGCGGGCGCTTGGACTATGTAGATTCCCTAGCGGTACTTGGACTGTCTAGGTTAACTAGGGGGCAATTGGACTGTCTAGGTTACCTAGTGGGCACTTGGACTATGTAGTTTACCTAGCAGGCACTTGGACTATGTAGGTTTACTACCAGGCACTTAGACTATCCAGGTTACCTAGCGGGCACTTGGACTATGTACGTTCCCTAGCGGGCACTTGGGCTATCTACGTTACCTAGCGGGCACTTGGACTATGTAGGTTAACGAATGGGCACTTGGACTATGTAGGTAACCTAGTGGTCACTTGGACTGTCTAGGTTACCTACCGGGCACTTGGACTATGTAGGTTAACTAGCGGGCACTTGGACTATCTAGGTAAACTAGCGGGCACTTGGACTATCTAGGTTAACTAGCGGGCACTTGGACTATCTAGGTTAACTAGCGGGCCCTTGCACTATTTAGGTTAACTAGCGGGCCCATGGATTATGTAGGTTTACTAGGGGGCACTTGGACTATATAGGTTAACTAGCGGGCACTTGGACTATGTAGTTTCCCTAGCGGACATTTGGACTATTTAGGTTACGTAGCGGGCACTTGGACTATGTAGGTTATCTAGCGGGCACTTGGACTATCTAGGTTACCTAGCAGGCACTTTGACTATCTAGGTTAACTAACGGGCACTTGGACTATGTAGGGCAACTAGCGGGCACTTGGACTGTCTAGGTTACCTAACGGGCACTTGGATTATCTAGGTTAACGAACGGGCACTTGGACTATGTAGGTTACCTAGCCACCAATTGGACTATCTAGGTTACCTAACAGGCACTTGGACTATCTAGGTTCCCTAGCGGGCACTTGTACTATCTAGGTTACCTAGCTGGCACTTGGACTATGTAGGTCAACTAGCGGGCCCTTGGACTATCTAGGTTAGCTAACGGGCACTTGGACTATGTATGTTCCACAGTGGGCACTTGGATTATGTAGGTTGCCTAGCGGACATTTAGACTATGTAGGTTTCCTTGAGGGCATTTGGACTATGTAGGTTACCTAGCGGGCACTTGGACTATGTAGGTTCCCTAGCGGTCACGTGGACTATGTAGGCTCCCTAGAAGGCACTTGGACTATGTAGGTTAACTAGCGGGCACTTGGACTAACTAGGTTACCAGGCGGGCACTTGGACTATGTAGGTTACTCAATGGGCACTTGGACTATCTAGGTTAACGAACGGACACTTGGACTATGTAGGATAGGTATCAGGCACTTGAACTATCTAGGTTACCTAGCAGGCACTTGGACTATGTAGGTTACCTAGCGGACACTTGGACGATTTAGGTTAACTAGCGGGCACTTGGACTATCTAGGTTAACTAGCAGGCCCTTGGACTATCTAGCTTTACTAGCGGGCACTTGGACTATCTAGGTTAACTAGCGGGAACTTGGACTATGTAGGTTAACTAGCGGGCAATTGGACTATGTAGGTTACCCAATGGGCACTTGGACTATCTAGGTTAACGAACGGACACTTGGACTATGTAGGTTAGCTATCAGGCACTTGGACTATGTAGGTTACCTAGCGCACACGTGGACGATTTAGGTTACCTAGCTGGCACTTGGACAATCTAGGTTAACTAGCAGGCCCTTGGACTATCTAGGTTTACTAGCGGGCACTTGGACTATCTAGGTTAACTAACGGGCACTTGGACTATGTAGTTTCCCTAGCGGGCATTTGGATTATTTAGGTTAACTAGTGGGCACTTGGACTATGTAGGTTATCTAGCGGGCACTTGGACTATGTAGGTTAACTAGAAGGCACTTGGACTATCAAGGTTACCTAGCGGGCCCTTGGACTATGTAGGTTACCAGCGGGCACTTGGACTATCTAGACTAACGAACGTTAACTTGGACTATGTAGGTAACCTAGCGGGCACTTGGACTGTCTAGGTTACCTAGCGGGCACTTGGACTATCTAGGTTAACGAACGGGCACTTGGACTATGTAGGTTAACTAGCGGACACTTCGACTATCTAGGTTAGCTAACGGGCAATTGGACAATCTAGGTTAACTAACGGGCACTTGGACTATGTAGGTTGCCTAGCGAGCACTTGGACTATGTAGGTTACCTAGTGGGCACTTGGACTATTTACGTTCCCTAGCGGGCACTTGGGCTATCTACGTTACCTAGCGGGCACTTGGACAATGTAAGTTAACGAACGGGCACTTGGACTATTTAGGTTAACTAGCGGACACTTGGACTATCTAGGATAGCTAACGGGCAATTGGACTATCAAGGTTACCTAACGGGCACTTGGACTATGTAGGTTACCTAGCGGGCACTTGGACTATCTAGGTTACCTAGCAGGCACTTTGACTATCTAGGTTAACTAACGGGCACTTGGACTATGTAGGTTGCCTAGCGAGCACCTGGACTATGTAGGTTCCCTAGCGGGCGCTTGGACTATGTAGATTCCCTAGGGGTACTTGGACTGTCTAGGTTAACTAGCGGGCAATTGGACTGTCTAGGTTACCTAGTGGGCACTTGGACTATGTAGTTTACCTAGCAGGCACTTGGACTATGTAGGTTTACTACCAGGCACTTAGACTATCTAGGTTACCTAGCGGGCACTTGGACTATGTACGTTCCCTAGCGGGCACTTGGGCTATCTACGTTACCTAGCGGGCACTTGGACTATGTAGGTTAAAGAATGGGCACTTGGACTATGTAGGTAACCTAGTGGTCACTTGGACTGTCTAGGTCACCTAGCGGGCACTTGGACTATCTAGGTTAGCTAGCGGGCACTTGGACTATCTAGGTTAACTAGCGGGCACTCGGACTATGTAGTTTCCCTAGCGGACATTTGGACTATTTAGGTTACCTAGCGGGCACTTGGACTATGTAGGTTATCTAGCGGGCACTTGGACTATCTAGGTTACCTAGCAGGCACTTTGACTATGTAGGTTAACTAACGGGCATTTGGACTATGTAGGGCAACTAGCGGGCACTTGGACTGTCTAGGTTACCTAACGGGCACTTGGATTATCTAGGTTAATGAACGGGCACATGGACTATGTAGGTTACCTAGCCACCACTTGGACTATCTAGGTTAGCTAATAGGCACTTGGACTATCTAGGTTCCCTAGTGGGCACTTGTACTATCTAGGTTACCTAGCTGGCACTTGGACTATGTAGGTCAACTAGCGGGCCCTTGGACTATCTAGGTTAGCTAACGGGCACTTGGACTACGTATGTTCCAGAGTCGGCACTTGGAGTATGTAGGTTGCCTAGCGGACATTTAGACTATGTAGGTTTCCTTGCGGGCATTTGGACTATGTAGGTTACCAACGGGCACTTGGACAATCTAGGTTAACGAACGTGCACTTGGACTATGTAGGTAACCTAGCGGGCACTTGGACTGTCTAGGTTACCTAGCGGGCACTTGGACTTTCTAGGTTAACGAACGGGCACTTGGACTATGTAGGTTAACTAGCGGACATTTCGACTATGTAGGTTAGCTAACGGGCAATTGGACTATCTAGGTTACCTAGCGGGCACTTGGACTATGTAGGTTCCCTAGCGGGCACTTGTACTATTTAGGTTACCTAGCAGGCACTTTGACTATCTAGGTTAACTAACGGGCACTTGGACTATGTAGGTTGCCTTGCGAGCACTTGGAGTATGTAGGTTCCCTAGCGGGCAATTGGACTATGTAGGTTCCCTATCGGGTACTTGGACTGTCTAGGTTAACTAGCGGGCAATTGGACTGTCTAGGTTACCTAGTGGGCACTTGGAGTATGTACGTTCCCTAGCGGGCACTTGGGCTTTCTACGTTACCTAGCGAGCACTTGGACTATGTAGGTTAACGAATGGGTACTTGGACTATGTAGGTTAATGAACGGGCACTTGGATTATGTAGTTTACCTAGCAGGTACTTGGACTATGTAGGTTGCCTAGCGAGCACTTGGACTTTGTAGGTTCCCTATCGGGTACTTGGACTGTCTAGGTTAACTGGGGGGCAATTGGACTGTCTAGGTTACCTAGTGGGCACTTGGATATGTACGTTCCCTAGCGGGCACTTGGGATATCTACGTTACCTAGCGGGCACTTGGACAATGTAAGTTAACGAACGGGCACTTGGACTATTTAGGTTAACTAGCGGACACTTGGACTATCTAGGATAGCTAACGGGCAATTGGACTATCAAGATTACCTAACGGGCACTTGGACTATGAAGGTTACCTAGCGGGAACATGGACTATCTAGGTTACCTAGCAGGCACTTTGACTATCTAGGTTAACTAACGGGCACTTGGACTATGTAAGTTGCCTAGCGAGCACCTGGACTATGTAGTTTCCCTAGCGGGCGCTTGGACTATGTAGATTCCCTAGCGGTACTTGGACTGTCTAGGTTAACTAGGGGGCAATTGGACTGTCTAGGTTACCTAGTGGGCACTTGGACTATGTAGTTTACCTAGCAGGCACTTGGACTATGTAGGTTTACTACCAGGCACTTAGACTATCCAGGTTACCTAGCGGGCACTTGGACTATGTACGTTCCCTAGCGGGCACTTGGGTTATCTACGTTACCTAGCGGGCACTTGGACTATGTAGGTTAACGAATGTGCACTTGGACTATGTAGGTAACCTAGTGGTCACTTGGACTGTCTAGGTTGCCTACCGGGCACTTGGACTATGTAGGTTAACTAGCGGGCACTTGGACTATCTAGGTTAACTAGCGGGCCCTTGCACTATGCAGGTTAACTAGCGGGATTATGTAGGTTTACTAGGGGGCACTTGGACTATATAGGTTAACTAGCGGGCACTTGGACTATGTAGTTTCCCTAGCGGACATTTGGACTATTTAGGTTACGTAGCGGGCACTTGGACTATGTAGGTTATCTAGCAGGCACTTGGACTATCTAGGTTACCTAGCAGGCACATTGACTATCTAGGTTAACTAACGGGCACTTGGACTATGTAGGGCAACTAGCGGGCACTTGGACTGTCTAGGTTACCTAACGGGCACTTGGATTATCTAGGTTAACGAACGGGCACTTGGACTATGTAGGTTACCTAGCCACCACTTGGACTATCTAGGTTACCTAACAGGCACTTGGACTATCTAGGTTCCCTAGCGGGCACTTGTACTATCTAGGTTACCTAGCTGGCACTTGGACTATGTAGGTCAACTAGCGGGCCCTTGGACTATCTAGGTTAGCTAACGGGCACTTGGACTATGTATGTTCCACAGTGGGCACTAGGATTATGTAGGTTGCCTAGCGGACATTTAGACTATGTAGGTTTCCTTGCGGGCATTTGGACTATGTAGGTTACCTAGCGGGCACTTGGACTATGTAGGTTCCCTAGCGGTCACGTGGACTATGTAGGCTCCCTAGAAGGCACTTGGACTATGTAGGTTAACTAGCGGGCACTTGGACTAACTAGGTTACCAGGCGGGCACTTGGACTATGTAGGTTACTCAATGGGCACTTGGACTATCTAGGTTAACGAACGGACACTTGGACTATGTAGGATAGGTATCAGGCACTTGAACTATCTAGGTTACCTAGCAGGCACTTGGACTATGTAGGTTACCTAGCGGACACTTGGACGATTTAGGTTAACTAGCGGGCACTTGGACTATCTAGGTTAACTAGCAGGCCCTTGGACTATGTAGCTTTACTAGTGGGCACTTGGACTATCTAGGTTAACTAGCGGGCACTTGGACTATGTAGGTTAACTAGCGGGCAATTGGACTATGTAGGTTACCCAATGGGCACTTGGACTATCTAGGTTAACGAACGGACACTTGGACTATGTAGGTTAGCTATCAGGCACTTGGACTATCTAGGTTACCTAGCGCACACGTGGACGATTTAGGTTAACTAGCGGGCACTTGGACTATCTAGGTTAACTAGCAGGCCCTTGGACTATCTAGGTTTACTAGCGGGCACTTGGACTATCTAGGTTAACTAACGGGCACTTGGACTATGTAGTTTCCCTAGCGGGCATTTGGATTATTTAGGTTAACTAGTGGGCACTTGGACTATGTAGGTTATCTAGCGGGCACTTGGACTATGTAGGTTAACTAGAAGGCACTTGGACTATCAAGGTTACCTATCGGGCCCTTGGACTATGTAGGTTACCAGCGGGCACTTGGACTATCTAGACTAACGAACGTTAACTTGGACTATGTAGGTAACCTAGCGGGCATTTGGACTGTCTAGGTTACCTAGCGGGCACTTGGACTATCTAGGTTAACGAACGGGCACTTGGACTATGTAGGTTAACTAGCGGACACTTCGACTATCTAGGTTAGCTAACGGGCAATTGGACAATCTAGGTTAACTAAGGGGCACTTGGACTATGTAGGTTGCCTAGCGAGCACTTGGACTATGTAGGTTCCCTAGTGGGCACTTGGACTATGTAGGTTCCCTATCGGGTACTTGGACTGTCTAGGTTAACTAGGGGGCAATTGGACTGTCTAGGTTACCTAGTGGGCACTTGGACTATGTACGTTCCCTAGCCGGCACTTGGGCTATCTACGTTACCTAACGGGCACTTGGACAATGTAAGTTAACGAACGGGCACTTGGACTATGTAGGTTAACTAGCGGACACTTGGACTATCTAGGATAGCTAACGGGCAATTGGACTATCAAGGTTACCTAACGGGCACTTGGACTATGTAGGTTACCTAGCGGGCACTTGGACTATCTAGGTTACCTAGCAGGCACTTTGACTATCTAGGTTAACTAACGGGCACTTGGACTATGTAGGTTGCCTAGCGAGCACCTGGACTATGTAGGTTCCCTAGCGGGCGCTTGGACTATGTAGATTCCCTAGGGGTACTTGGACTGTCTAGGTTAACTAGCGGGCAATTGGACTGTCTAGGTTACCTAGTGGGCACTTGGACTATGTAGTTTACCTAGCAGGCACTTGGACTATGTAGGTTTACTACCAGGCACTTAGACTATCTAGGTTACCTAGCGGGCACTTGGACTATGTACGTTCCCTAGCGGGCACTTGGGCTATCTACGTTACCTAGCGGGCACTTGGACTATGTAGGTTAAAGAATGGGCACTTGGACTATGTAGGTAACCTAGTGGTCACTTGGACTGTCTAGGTTACCTAGCGGGCACTTGGACTATGTAGGTTAACTAGCGGGCACTTGTACTATCTAGGTTAACTAGCGGGCACTTGGACTATCTAGGTTAACTAGCGGGCACTTTGACTATCTAGGTTAACTAGCGGGCCCTTGCACTATGTAGGTTAACTAGCGGGCCCATGGATTATGTAGGTTTACTAGGGGGCACTTGGACTATCTAGGTTAACTAGCGGGCACTCGGACTATGTAGTTTCCCTAGCGGACATTTGGACTATTTAGGTTACCTAGCGGGCACTTGGACTATGTAGGTTATCTAGCGGGCACTTGGACTATCTAGGTTACCTAGCAGGCACTTTGACTATGTAGGTTAACTAACGGGCATTTGGACTATGTAGGGCAACTAGCGGGCACTTGGACTGTCTAGGTTACCTAACGGGCACTTGGATTATCTAGGTTAATGAACGGGCACATGGACTATGTAGGTTACCTAGCCACCACTTGGACTATCTAGGTTAGCTAATAGGCACTTGGACTATCTAGGTTCCCTAGTGGGCACTTGTACTATCTAGGTTACCTAGCTGGCACTTGGACTATGTAGGTCAACTAGCGGGCCCTTGGACTATCTAGGTTAGCTAACGGGCACTTGGACTATGTATGTTCCAGAGTCGGCACTTGGAGTATGTAGGTTGCCTAGCGGACATTTAGACTATGTAGGTTTCCTTGCGGGCATTTGGACTATGTAGGTTACCAACGGGAACTTGGACAATCTAGGTTAACGAACGTGCCCTTGGACTATGTAGGTAACCTAGCGGGCACTTGGACTGTCTAGGTTACCTAGCGGGCACTTGGACTTTCTAGGTTAATGAACGGGCACTTGGACTATGTAGGTTAACTAGCGGACATTTCGACTATCTAGGTTAGCTAACGGGCAATTGGACTATCTAGGTTACCTAGCGGGCACTTGGACTATGTAGGTTCCCTAGCGGGCACTTGGACTATTTAGGTTACCTAGCAGGCACTTTGACTATCTAGGTTAACTAACGGGCACTTGGACTATGTAGGTTGCCTAGCGAGCACTTGGAGTATGTAGGTTCCCTAGCGGGCAATTGGACTATGTAGGTTCCCTATCGGGTACTTGGACTGTCTAGGTTAACTAGCGGGCAATTGGACTGTCTAGGTTACCTAGTGGGCACTTGGAGTATGTACGTTCCCTAGCGGGCACTTGGGCTTTCTACGTTACCTAGCGAGCACTTGGACTATGTAGGTTAACGAATGGGTACTTGGACTATGTAGGTTAATGAACGGGCACTTGGATTATGTAGTTTACCTAGCAGGTACTTGGACTATGTAGGTTAACTAGCGGGCACTTGGACTATCTAGGTTACCTACGGGCACTTGGATTTGTACCTTCCCTAGCGGGCACTTGGGCTATCTACGTTACCTAGCGGGCACTTGGACTATGTAGGTTAACGAACGGGCACTTGGACTATGTAGGTAACCTAGTGGTCACTTGGACTATGTAGGTTATCTAGCGGACACTTGGACTATCTAGGTTACCTAGCAGGCACTTTGACTATCTAGGTTAACTAACGGGCACTTGGACTATGTAGGATAACTAGCGGGCACTTGGACTGTCTAGGTTATCTAACGGGCACTTGGATTATCTAGGTTAACGAACGTGCACTTGGACTATGTAGGTAACCTAGCGGGCACTTGGACTGTCTAGGTTACCTAGCGGGCACTTGGAGTATCTAGGTTAACGAATGGGCACTTGGACTATGTAGGTTAACTAGCGGACACTTCGACTATCTAGGTTAGCTAACGGGCAATTGGACTATCTAGGTTAACTAACGGGCACTTGGACTATGTAGGTTGCCTAGCGAGCACTTGGACTATGTAGGTTCGCTAGTGGGCACTTGGACTATGTAGATTCCCTATCGGGTACTTGGACTGTCTAGGTTAACTAGGGGGCAATTGGACTGTCTAGGTTACCTAGTGGGCACTTGGACTATGTACGTTCCCTAGCGGGCACTTGGGCTATCTACGTTACCTAGCGGGCACTTGGACAATGTAAGTTAACGAACGGGCACTTGGACTATGTAGGTTAACTAGCGGACACTTGGACTATCTAGGATAGCTAACGGGCAATTGGACTATCAAGGTTACCTAACGGGCACTTGGACTATGTAGGTTACCTAGCGGGCACTTGGACTATCTAGGTTACCTAGCCACCACTTGGACTATCTAGGTTCCCTAGCGGGCACTTGTACTATCTAGGTTACCTAGCTGGCACTTGGACTATGTAGGTCAACTAGCGGGCCCTAGGACTATCTAGGTTAGCTAACGGGCACTTGGACTATGTATGTTCCAGAGTGGGCACTTGGATTATGTAGGTTGCCTAGCGGACATTTAGACTATGTAGGTTTCCTTGCGGGCATTTGGACTATGTAGGTTACCAGCGGGCACTTGGACAATCTAGGTTAACGAACGTGCACTTGGACTATGTAGGTAACCTAGCGGGCCCTTGGACTGTCTAGGTTACCTAGCGGGCACTTGGACTTTCTAGGTTAACGTACGGGCACTTGGACTATGTAGGTTAACTAGCGGACACTTCGACTATCTAGATTAGCTAACGGGCAATTGGACTATCTAGGTTACCTAGCGGGTACTTGGACTATGTAGGTTCCCTAGCGGGCACTTGGACTATTTAGGTTACCTAACAGGAACTTTGACTATCTAGGTTAACTAACGGGCACTTGGACTATGTAGGTTGCCTAGCGAGCACTTGGAATATGTAGGTTCCCTAGCGGGAAATTGGACTATGTAGGTTCCTTATCGGGTACTTGGACTGTCTAGGTTAACTAGCGGGCAATTGGACTGTCTAGGTTACCTAGTGGGCACTTGGAGTATGTATGTTCCCTAGCGGGCACTTGGGCTTTCTACGTTACCTAGCGGGCACTTGGACTATGTAGGTTAACGAAAGGGCACTTGGACTATGTAGGTTAACGAACGGGCACTTGGATTATGTAGTTTACCTAGCAGGGACTTGGCCTATGTAGGTTAACTAGCGGGCACTTGGACTATCTAGGTTACCTTCGGGCACTTGGACTATGTACCTTCCCTAGCGGGCACTTGGGCTATCTATGTTACCTAGCGGGCACTTGGACTATGTAGGTTAACGAACGGGCACTTGGACTATGTAGGTAACCTAGTGGTCACTTGGACTATGTAGGTTATCTAGCGGACACTTGGACTATCTAGGTTACCTAGCAGGCACTTTGACTATCTAGGTTAACTAACGGGCACTTGGACTATGTAGGGTAACTAGCGGGCACTTGGACTGTCTAGGTTACCTAACGGGCACTTGGACTATCTAGGTTAACTAGCAGGCCCTTGGACTATCTAGGTTTACTAGCGGGCACTTGGACTATCTAGGTTAACTAGCGGGCACTTGGACTATGTAGGTTAACTAGCGGGCACTTGAACTCTCTAGGTTACCTAGCGGACACTTGGACTATGTACCTTCCCTAGCGGGCACTTGGACTATCTAGATTACCTAGCAGGCACTTGGATTATGAAGGATCCCTAGCGGGCAATTGGACTATCTAGGTTACCTAGCTGGCACTTGGACTATGTAGGTTAACTAGCGGACACTTGCACAATCTAGGTTAACTAGCGGGCCCTTGCACTATGTAGGTTAACTAGCGGGCCCATGGATTATGTAGGTTTACTAGGGGGCACTTGGGACATCTAGGTTAACTAGCGGGCACCTGCACTATGTAGTTTCCCTTGCGGGCATTTGGACTATTTAGGTTGCCTAGAGGGCACTTGGACTATGTAGGTTACCTAGCAGGCACTTTGACTATCTAGGTTAACTAACGGGCACTTGGACTATGTAGGTTAACTAGCGGGCACTTGGACTATCTAGGTTTACTAGCAGGCACTTAGACTATCTAGGTTACCTAGCGGGCACTTGGACTATGTACGTTCCCTAGCGGGCACTTGGACTATGTAGGTAACCTAGTGGTCACTTGGACTGTCTAGGTTACCTAGCGGGCACTTGGACTATGTAGGTTAACTAGCGGGCACTTGGACTATCTAGGTTAACTAGCGGGCACTTGGACTATCTAGTTTAACTAGCGGGCACTTGGACTATCTAGGTTAACTAGCGGGCCCTTGCACTATGTAGGTTAACTAGCGGGCCCATGGATTATGTAGGTTTACTAGGGGCCACTTGGACTATCTAGGTTAACTAGCGGGCACATGGACTATGTAGTTTCCCTAGCGGACATTTGGACTATTTAGGTTACCTAGCGGGCACTTGGACTATGTAGGTTATCTAGGGGGCACTTGGACTATCTAGGTTACCTAGCAGGCACTTTGACTATCTAGGTTAACTAACGGGCATTTGGACTATGTAGGGCAACTAGCGGGCACTTGGACTGTCTAGGTTACCTAACGGGCACTTGGATTATCTAGGTTAACGAACGGGCACTTGGACTATGTAGGTTACCTAGCCACCACTTGGACTATCTAGGTTAGATAACAGGCACTTGGACTATCTAGGTTCCCTAGTGGGCACTTGTACTATCTAGGTTACCTAGCTGGCACTTGGACTATGTAGGTCAACTAGCGGGCCCTTGGACTATCTAGGTTAGCTAACGGGCACTTGGACTATGTATGTTTCAGAGTGGGCACTTGGATTATGTAGGTTGCCTAGCGGACATTTAGACTATGTAGGTTTCCTTGCGGGCATTTGGACTATGTAGGTTACCAGCGGGCACTTGGACAATCTAGGTTAACGAACGTGCACTTGGACTATGTAGGTAACCTAGCGGGCACTTGGACTATCTAGGTTAACGAACGGGCACTTGGACTATGTATTTTAACTAGCGGACACTTCGACTATCTAGGTTAGCTAACGGTCAATTGGACTATCTAGGTTACCTAGCGGGCACTTGGACTATGTAGGTTCCCTAGCGGGCACTTGGACTATTTAGGTTACCTAGCAGGCACTTTGACTATCTAGGTTAACTAACGGGCACTTGGACTATGTAGGTTGCCTAGCGAGCACTTGGAGTATGTAGGTTCCCTAGCGGGCAATTGGACTATGTAGGTTCCCTATCGGGTACTTGGACTGTCTAGGTTAACTAGCGGGCAATTGGACTGTCTAGGTTACCTAGTGGGCACTTGGAGTATGTACGTTCCCTAGCGGGCACTTGGTCTTTCTACGTTACCTAGCGGGCACTTGGACTATGTAGGTTAACGAACGGGCACTTGGACTATGTAGGTTAACGAACGGGCACTTGGATTATGTAGTTTACCTAGCAGGTACTTGGACTATGTAGGTTAACTAGCGGGCATTTGGACTATCTAGGTTACCTACGGGCAATTGGAATATGTACCTTCCCTAGCGGGCACTTGGGCTATCTACGTTACCTAGTGGGCACTTGGACTATGTAGGTTAACGAACGGGCACTTGGACTATGTAGGTAACCTAGTGGTCACTTGGACTATGTTGGTTATCTAGCGGACACTTGGACTATCTAAGTTACCTAGCAGGCACTTTGACTATCTAGGTTAACTAACGGGCACTTGGACTATGTAGGGTAACTAGCGGGCACTTGGACTGTCTAGGTTACGTAACGGGCACTTGGATTATCTAGGTTAAGGAACGTGCACTTGGACTATGTAGGTAACCTAGCGGGCACTTGGACTGTCTAGGTTACCTGGCGGGCACTTGGACTATCTAGGTTAACGAACGGGCACTTGGACTATGTAGGTTAACTAGCGGACACTTCGACTATCTAGGTTAGCTAACGGGCAATTGGACAATCTAGGTTAACTAACGGGCACTTGGACTATGTAGGTTGCCTAGCGAGCACTTGGACTATGTAGGTTCCCTAGTGGGCACTTGGACTATGTAGGTTCCCTATCGGGTACTTGGACTGTCTAGGTTAACTAGGGGGCAATTGGACTGTCTAGGTTACCTAGTGGGCACTTGGACTATGTACGTTCCCTAGCGGGCACTTGGGCTATCTACGTTACCTAGCGGGCACTTGGACAATGTAAGTTAACGAACGGGCACTTGGACTATGTAGGTTAACTAGCGGACACTTGGACTATCTAGGATAGCTAACGGGCAATTGGATAATCAAGGTTACCTAACGGGCACTTGGACTATGTAGGTTACCTAGCGGGCACTTGGACTATCTAGGTTACCTAGCAGGCACTTTGACTATCTAGGTTAACTAACGGGCACTTGGACTATGTAGGTTGCCTAGCGAGCACCTGGACTATGTAGGTTCCCTAGCGGGCGCTTGGACTATGTAGTTTCCCTAGCGGTACTTGGACTGTCTAGGTTAACTAGCGGGCAATTGGACTGTCTAGGTTACCTAGTGGGCACTTGGACTATGTAGTTTACCTAGCAGGCACTTGGACTATGTAGGTTAACTAGCGGACACTTGGACTATCTAGGATAGCTAACGGGCACTTGGACTATGTAGGTTGCCTAGCGAGCACCTGGACTATGTAGGTTCCCTAGCGGGCGCTTGGACTATGTAGATTCCCTAGCGGTACTTGGACTGTCTAGGTTAACTAGCGGGCAATTGGACTGTCTAGGTTACCTAGTGGGCACTTGGACTATGTAGTTTACCTAGCAGGCACTTGGACTATGTAGGTTTACTAGCAGGCACTTAGACTATCTAGGTTACCTAGCGGGCACTTGGACTATGTACGTTCCCTAGCGGGCTCTTGGGCTATCTACGTTACCTAGCGGGCACTTGGACTATGTAGGTTAAAGAATGGGCACTTGGACTATGTAGGTAACCTAGTGGTCACTTGGACTGTCTAGGTTACCTAGCGGGCACTTGGACTATGTAGGTTAACTAGCGGGCACTTGGACTATCTAGGTTAACTAGCGGGCACTTGGACTATCTAGGTTAACTAGCGGGCACTTTGACTATCTAGGTTAACTAGCGGGCACTTGGACTATCTAGGTTACCTAGCTGGCACTTGGACTATGTAGGTCAACTAGCGGGCCCTTGGACTATCTAGGTTAGCTAACGGGCAATTGGACAATCTAGGTTAACTAACGGGCTCTTGGACTATGTAGGTTGCCTAGCGATCACTTGGACTATGTAGGTTCCCTAGCGGGCACTTGGGCTATCTACGTTACCTAGCGGGCACTTAGACTATGTAGGTTAATGAATGGGCACTTGGACTATGTAGGTAACCTAGTGGTCACTTGGACTGTCTAGGTTACCTAGCGGGCACTTGGACTATGTAGGTTAACTAGCGGGCACTTGGACTATCTAGGTTAACTAGCGGGCACTTGGACAATCTAGGTTAACTAGCGGGCACTTGGACTATCTAGGTTAACTAGCGGGCCCTTGCACTATGTAGGTTAACTAGCGGGCCCATGGATTATGTAGGTTTACTAGGGGGCACTTGGACTATCTAGGTTAACTAGCGGGCACTTGGACTATCTAGGTTACCTACGGGCACTTGGACTATGTACCTTCCCTAGCGGGCACTTGGGCTATCTATGTTACCTAGCGGGCACTTGGACTATGTAGGTTAACGAACGGGCACTTGGACTATGTAGGTAACCTAGTGGTCACTTGGACTATGTAGGTTATCTAGCGGACACTTGGACTATCTAGGTTACCTAGCAGGCACTTTGACTATCTAGGTTAACTAACGGGCACTTGGACTATGTAGGGTAACTAGCGGGCACTTGGACTGTCTAGGTTGCCTAACGGGCACTTGGATTATCTAGGTTAACGAACGGGCACTTGGACTATGTAGGTTACCTAGCCACCACTTGGAATATCTAGGTTAGCTAACAGGCACTTGGACTATCTAGGTTCCCTAGCGGGCACTTGTACTATCTAGTTTACCTAGCTGGCACTTGGACTATGTAGGTCAACTAGCGGGCCCTTGGACTATCTAGGTTAGCTAACGGGCACTTGGACTATGTATTTTCCAGAGTGGGCACTTGTATTTTGTAGGTTGCCTAGCGGACATTTAGACTATGTAGGTTTCCTTGCGGGCATTGGGACTATGTAGGTTACCTAGCGGGCACTTGGACTATGTAGGTTCCCTAGCGGTCACGGGGACTATGTAGGCTCCCTAGAAGGCACTTGGACTATGTAGGTTAACTAGCGGGCACTTGGACTAACCAGGTTACCAGGCGAGCACATGGACTATGAAGGTTACCCAATGGGCACATGGACTATCTAGGTTAACGAACGGACACTTGGACTATGTAGGTTAGGTATGAGGCACTTGGACTATCTAGGTTACCTAGCAGGCACTTGGACTATGTAGGTTACCTAGCGGACACTTGGACGATTTAGGTTAACTAGCGGGCACTTGGACTATCTAGGTTAACTAGCAGGCCCTTGGACTATCTAGGTTTACTAGCGGGCACTTGGACTATCTAGGTTAACTAGCGGGCACTTGGACTATGTAGGTTAACTAGCGGGCACTTGAACTCTCTAGGTTACCTAGCGGACACTTGGACTATGTACCTTCCCTAGCGGGCACTTGGACTATCTAGATTACCTAGCAGGCACTTGGATTATGAAGGATCCCTAGCGGGCAATTGGACTATCTAGGTTACCTAGCTGGCACTTGGACTATGTAGGTTAACCAGCGGACACTTGCACGATCTAGGTTAACTAGCGGGCCCTTGCACTATGTAGGTTAACTAGCGGGCCCATGGATTCTGTAGGTTTACTAGGGGGCACTTGGGACATCTAGGTTAACTAGCGGGCACCTGGACTATGTAGTTTCCCTTGCGGGCATTTGGACTATTTAGATTGCCTAGCGGGCCCTTGGACTATGTAGGTTACCTAGCAGGCACTTTGACTATCTAGGTTAACTAATGGGCACTTGGACTATGTAGGTTAACTAGCGGGCACTTGGACTATCTAGGTTTACTAGCAGGCACTTAGACTATCTAGGTTACCTAGCGGGCCCTTGGACTTGTACGTTCCCTAGCGGGCACTTGGACTATGTAGGTTAACGAATGGGCACTTGGACTATGTAGGTAACCTAGTGGTCACTTGGACTGTCTAGGTTACCTAGCGGGCACTTGGACTATGTAGGTTAACTAGCGGGCACTTGGACTATCTAGGTTAACTAGCGGGCACATGGACTATCTAGTTTAACTAGCGGGCACTTGGACTATCTAGGTTAACTAGCGGGCCCTTGCACTATGTAGGTTAACTTGCGGGCCCATGGATTATGTAGGTTTACTAGGGGCCACTTGGACTATCTAGGTTAACTAGCGGGCACATGGACTATGTAGTTTCCCTAGCGGACATTTGGACTATTTAGGTTACCTAGCGGGCACTTGGACTATGTAGGTTATCTAGGGGGCACTTGGACTATCTAGGTTACCTAGCAGGCACTTTGACTATCTAGGTTAACTAACGGGCATTTGGACTATGTAGGGCAACTAGCGGGCACTTGGACTGTCTAGGTTACCTAACGGGCACTTGGATTATCTAGGTTAACGAACGGGCACTTGGACTATGTAGGTTACCTAGCCACCACTTGGACTATCTAGGTTAGCTAACAGGCACTTGGACTATCTAGGTTCCCTAGTGGGCACTTGTACTATCTAGGTTACCTAGCTGGCACTTGGACTATGTAGGTCAACTAGCGGGCCCTTGGACTATCTAGGTTAGCTAACGGGCACTTGGACTATGTATGTTTCAGAGTGGGCACTTGGATTATGTAGGTTGCCTAGCGGACATTTAGACTATGTAGGTTTCCTTGCGGGCATTTGTACTATGTAGGTTACCAGCGGGCACTTGGACAATCTAGGTTAACGAACGTGCACTTGGACTATGTAGGTAACCTAGCGGGCACTTGGACTATCTAGGTTAACGAACGGGCACTTGGACTATGTATTTTAACTAGCGGACACTTCGACTATCTAGGTTAGCTAACGGGCAATTGGACTATCTAGGTTACCTAGCGGGCACTTGGACTATGTAGCTTCCCTAGCGGGCACTTGGACTATTTAGGTTACCTAGCAGGCACTTTGACTATCTAGGTTAACTAACGGGCACTTGGACTATGTAGGTTGCTTAGCGAGCACTTGGAGTATGTAGGTTCCCTAGCGGGCAATTGTACTATGTAGGTTCCCTATCGGGTACTTGGACTGTCAAGGTTACCTATCTGGCAATTGGACTGTCTAGGTTACCTAGTGGGCACTTGGAGTATGTACGTTCCCTAGCGGGCACTTGGGCTTTCTACGTTACCTAGCGGGCACTTTGACTATCTAGGTTAACTAACGGGCACTTGGACTATGTAGGGTAACTAGCGGGCACTTGGACTGTCTAGGTTACGTAACGGGCCCTTGGATTATCTAGGTTAACGAACGTGCACTTGGACTATGTAGGTAACCTAGCGGGCACTTGGACTGTCTAGGTTACCTGGCGGGCACTTGGACTATCTAGGTTAACGAACGGGCACTTGGACTATGTATGTTAACTAGCGGACACTTCGACTATCTAGGTTAGCTAACGGGCAATTGGACTATGTAGGTTAACTAGCGGGCACTTGGACTATCTAGGTTTACTAGCAGGCACTTAGACTATCTAGGTTACCTAGCGGTCACTTGGACTATGTACGTTAACGAATGGGCACTTGGACTATGTAGGTAACCTAGTGGTCACTTGGACTGTCTAGGTTACCTAGCGGGCACTTGGACTATGTAGGTTAACTAGCGGGCACTTGGACTATCTAGGTTAACTAGCGGGCACTTGGAATATCTAGTTTAACTAGCGGGCACTTGGACTATCTAGGTTAACTAGCGGGCCCTTGCACTATGTAGGTTAACTAGCGGGCCCATGGATTATGTAGGTTTACTAGGGGGCACTTGGACTATCTAGGTTAACTAGCGGGTACTTGGACTATGTAGTTTCCCTAGCGGACATTTGGACTATTTAGGTTATCTAGCGGGCACTTGGACTATGTAGGTTATCTAGCGGGCACTTGGACTATCTAGGTTACCTAGCAGGCACTTTGACTATCTAGGTTAACTAACGGGCATTTGGACTATGTAGGGCAACTAGTGGGCACTTGGACTGTCTAGGTTACCTAACGGGCACTTGGATTATCTAGGTTAACGGACGGGCACTTGGACTATGCAGGTTACCTAGCCACCACTTGGACTATCTAGGTTAGCTAACAGGCACTTGGACTATCTAGGTTACCTAGCTGGCACTTGGACTATGTAGGTCAACTAGCGGGCTCTTGGACTATCTAGGTTAGCTAACGGGCACTTGGACTATGTATGTTTCAGAGTGGGCACTTGGATTATGTAGGTTGCCTAGCGGACATTTAGACTATGTAGGTTTCCTTGCGGGCATTTGGACTATGTAGGTTACCAGCGGGCACTTGGACAATCTAGGTTAACGAATGTGCACTTGGACTATGTAGGTAACCTAGCGGGCACTTGGACTGTCTAGGTTACCTAGCGGGCACTTGGACTTTCTAGGTTAACGAACGGGCACTTGGACTATGTATTTTAACTAGCGGACACTTCGACTATCTAGGTTAGCTAACGGGCACTTGGACTATCTACGTTACCTAGCTGGCACTTGGACTATGTAGGTCAACTAGCGGGCCCTTGGACTATCTAGGTTAGCTAACGGGCACTTGGACTATGTATGTTCCAGAGTGGGCACTTGGATTATGTAGGTTAACTAGCAGGCCCTTGGACTATCTAGGTTTACTAGCGGGCACTTGGACTATCTAGGTTAACTAGCGGGCACTTGGACTATGTAGGTTAACTAGCGGGCACTTGAACTCTCTAGGTTACCTAGCGGACACTTGGACTATGTACCTTCCCTAGCGGGCACTTGGACTATCTAGGTTACCTAGCAGGCACTTGGATTATGAAGGATCCCTAGCTGGCACTTGAACTATGTAGGTTAACTAGCGGACACTTGTACGATCTAGGTTACCTAGCGGGCACTTGGACTATGTAGGTTATCTAGCGGGCACTTGGACTATCTAGGTTACCTAGCAGGCACTTTGACTATCTAGGTTAACTAACGGGCATTTGGACTATGTAGGGCAACTAGTGGGCACTTGGACTGTCTATGTTACCTAACGGGCACTTGGATTATCTAGGTTAACGAACGGGCACTTGGACTATGTAGGTTACCTAGCCACCACTTGGACTATCTAGGTTAGCTAACAGGCACTTGGACTATCTAGGTTCCCTAGTGGGCACTTGTACTATCTAGGTTACCTAGCTGGCACTTGGACTATGTAGGTCAACTAGCGGGCTCTTGGACTATCTAGGTTAGCTAACGGGCACTTGGACTATGTATGTTCCAGAGTGGGCACTTGGATTATGTAGGTTGCCTAGCGGACATTTAGACTATGTAGGTTTCCTTGCGGGCATTAGGACTATGTAGGTTACCAGCGGGCACTTGGACAATCTAGGTTAACGAACGTGCACTTGGACTATGTAGGTAACCTAGCGGGCACTTGGACTGTCTAGGTTACCTAGCGGGCACTTGGACTTTCTAGGTTAACGAACGGGCACTTGGACTATGTAGGTTAACTAGCGGACACTTCGACTATCTAGGTTAGCTAACGGGCAATTGGACTATCTAGGTTACCTAGCGGGTACTTGGACTATGTAGGTTCCCTAGCGGGCACTTGGACTATTTAGGTTACCTAACAGGCACTTTGACTATCTAGGTTAACTAACGGGCACTTGGACTATGTAGGTTGCCTAGCGAGCACTTGGAGTATGTAGGTTCCCTAGCGGGCAATTGGACTATGTAGGTTCCTTATCGGGTACTTGGACTGTCTAGGTTAACTAGCGGGCAATTGGACTGTCTAGGTTACCTAGTGGGCACTTGGAGTATGTACGTTCCCTAGCGGGCACTTGGGCTTTCTACATTACCTAGCGGGCACTTGGACTATGTAGGTTAACGAAAGGGCACTTGGACTATGTAGGTTAACGAACGGGCACTTGGATTATGTAGTTTACCTAGCAGGTACTTGGACTATGTAGGTTAACTAGCGGGCACTTGGACTATCTAGGTTACCTGGCGGGCACTTGGACTATCTAGGTTAACGAACGGGCACTTGGACTATGTATGTTAACTAGCGGACACTTCGACTATATAGGTTAGCTAACGGGCAATTGGACAATATAGGTTAACTAACGGGCACTTGGACTATGTAGGTTGCCTAGCGAGCACTTGGACTATGTAGGTTCCCTAGTGGGCACTTGGACTATGTAGGTTCCCTATCGGGTACTTGGACTGTCTAGGTTAACTAGGGGGCAATTGGACTGTCTAGGTTACCTAGTGGGCACTTGGACTATGTACGTTCCCTAGCGGGCACTTGGGCTATCTACGTTACCTAGCGGGCACTTGGACAATGTAAGTTAACGAACGGGCACTTGGACTGTGTAGGTTAACTAGCGGACACTTGGACTATCTAGGATAGCTAACGGGCAATTGGACTATCAAGGTTACTTAACGGGCACTTGGACTATGAAGGTTACCTAGCGGGCACTTGGACGATTTAGGTTAACTAGCGGGCACTTGGACTATCTAGGTTAACTAGCAGGCCCTTGGACTATCTAGGTTTACTAGCGGGCACTTGGACTATCTATGTTAACTAGCGGGCACTTGGACTATGTAGGTTAACTAGCGGGCACTTGAACTCTCTACGTTACCTAGCGGACACTTGGACTATGTACCTTCCCTAGCGGGCACTTGGACTATCTTGGTTACCTAGCAGGCACTTGGATTATGAAGGATCCCTAGCTGGCACTTGAACTATGTAGGTTAACTAGCGGACACTTGCACGATCTAGGTTACCTAGCGGGCACTTGGACTATGTAGGTTATCTAGCGGGCACTTGGACTATCTAGGTTACCTAGCAGGCACTTTGACTATCTAGGTTAACTAACGGGCATTTGGACTATGTAGGGCAACTAGTGGGCACTTGGACTGTCTATGTTACCTAACGGGCACTTGGATTATCTAGGTTAACGAACGGGCACTTGGACTATGTAGGTTACCTAGCCACCACTTGGACTATCTAGGTTAGCTAACAGGCACTTGGACTATCTAGGTTCCCTAGTGGGCACTTGTACTATCTAGGTTACCTAGCTGGCACTTGGACTATGTAGGTCAACTAGCGGGCTCTTGGACTATTTAGGTTACCTAACAGGCACTTTGACTATCTAGGTTAACTAACGGGCACTTGGACTATGTAGGTTGCCTAGCGAGCACTTGGAGTATGTAGGTTCCCTAGCGGGCAATTGGACTATGTAGGTTCCTTATCGGGTACTTGGACTGTCTAGGTTAACTAGCGGGCAATTGGACTGTCTAGGTTACCTAGTGGGCACTTGGAGTATGTACGTTCCCTAGCGGGCACTTGGGCTATCTACGTTACCTAGCGGGCACTTGGACTATGTAGGGTAACGAATGGGCACTTGGACTATGTAGGTAACCTAGTGGTCACTTGGACTGTCTAGGTTACCTAGCGGGCACTTGGACTATGTAGGTTAACTAGCGGGCACTTGGACTATCTAGGTTAACTAGCGGGCACTTGGACTATCTAGGTTAACTAACGGGCACTTGGACTATGTAGGTTGCCTAGCGAGCACTTGGAGTATGTAGGTTCCCTAGCGGGCAATTGGACTATGTAGGTTCCTTATCGGGTACTTGGACTGTCTAGGTTAACTAGCGGGCAATTGGACTGTCTAGGTTACCTAGTGGGCACTTGGAGTATGTACGTTCCCTAGCGGGCACTTGGGCTTTCTACGTTACCTAGCGGGCACTTGGATTATGTAGGTTAACGAACGGGCACTTGGACTATGTAGGTTAACGAACGGGCACTTGGATTATGTAGTTTACCTAGCAGGTACTTGGACTATGTAGGTTAACTAGCGGGCACTTGGACTATCTAGGTTACCTACGGGCACTTGGACTATGTACCTTCCCTAGCGGGCACTTGGGCTATCTACGTTACCTAGCGGTCACTTGGACTATGTAGGTTAACGAACGGGCACTTGGACTATGTAGGTAACCTAGTGGTCACTTGGACTATGTAGGTTATCTAGCGGACACTTGGACTATCTAGGTTACCTAGCAGGCACTTTGACTATCTAGGTTAACTAACGGGCACTTGGACTATGTAGGGTAACTAGCGGGCACTTGGACTGTCTAGGTTACGTAACGGGCACTTGGATTATCTAGGTTAACGAACGTGCACTTGGACTATGTAGGTAACCGAGCGGGCACTTGGACTGTCTAGGTTACCTGGCGGGCACTTGGACTATCTAGGTTAACGAACGGGCACTTGGACTATGTATGTTAACTAGCGGACACTTCGACTATCTAGGTTAGCTAACGGGCAATTGGACAATCTAGGTTAACTAACGGGCACTTGGACTATGTAGGTTGCCTGGCGAGCACTTGGACTATGTAGGTTCCCTAGTGGGCACTTGGACTATGTAGGTTCCCTATCGGGTACTTGGACTGTCTAAGTTAACTAGGGGGCAATTGGATTGTCTAGGTTACCTAGTGGGCACTTGGACTATGTACGTTCCCTAGCGGGCACTTGGGCTATCTACGTTACCTAGCGGGCACTTGGACAATGTAAGTTAACGAACGGGCACTTGGACTGTGTAGGTTAACTAGCGGACACTTGGACTATCTAGGATAGCTAACGGGCAATTGGACTATCAAGGTTACTTAACGGGCACTTGGACTATGAAGGTTACCTAGGGGGCACTTGGACTATCTAGGTTACCTAGCAGGCACTTTGACTATCTAGGTTAACTAACGGGCACTTGGACTATGTAGGTTGCCTAGCGAGCACCTGGACTATGTAGGTACCCTAGCGGGTACTTGGACTATGTAGATTCCCTAGCGGTACTTGGACTGTCTAGGTTAACTAGCGGGCAATTGGACTGTCTAGGTTACCTAGTGGGCACTTGGACTATGTACGTTCCCTAGCGGGCACTTGGGCTATCTACGTTACCTAGCGGGCACTTGGACTATGTAGGGTAACTAATGGGCACTTGGACTATGTAGGTAACCTAGTGGTCACTTGGACTGTCTAGGTTACCTAGCGGGCACTTGGACTATGTAGGTTAACTAGCGGGCACTTGGACTATCTAGGTTAACTAGCGGGCACTTGGACTATCTAGGTTAACTAGCGGGCACTTGGACTATCTAGGTTAACTAGCGGGCCCTTGCACTATGTAGGTTAACTAGCGGCCCCATTGATTATGTAGGTTTACTAGGGGGCACTTGGACTATCTAGGTTAACTAGCGGGCACTTGGACTATGTGGTTTCCCTAGCGGACATTTGGACTATTTAGGTTACCTAGCGGGCACTTGGACTATGTAGGTTATCTAGCGGGCACTTGGACTATCTAGGTTACCTAGCAGGCACTTTGACTATCTAGGTTAACTAACGGGCACTTGGACTATGTAGGGCAACTACCGGGCACTTGGACTGTCTAGGTTACCTAACGGGCACTTGGATTATCTAGGTTAATGAACGGGCACTTGGACTATGTAGGTTACCTAGCCACCACTTGGACTATCTAGGTTAGCTAACAGGCACTTGGACTATCTAGGTTCCCTAGCGGGCACTTGTACTATCTAGGTTACCTAGCTGGCACTTGGACTATGTAGGTCAACTAGTGGGCCCTTGGACTATCTAGGTTAGCTAACGGGCACTTGGAGTATGTATGTTCCAGAGTGGGCCCTTGGATTATGTAGGTTGCCTAGCGGACATTTAGACTATGTAGGTTTCCTTGCGGGCATTTGGACTATGTAGGTTACCAGCGGGCACTTGGACAATCTAGGTTAACGAACGTGCACTTGGACTATGTAGGTAACCTAGCGGGCATTTGGACTGTCTAGGTTACCTAGCGGGCACTTGGACTTTCTAGGTTAACGAACGGGCACTTGGACTATGTAGGTTAACTAGCGGACACTTCGACTATCTAGGTTAGCTAACGGGCAATTGGACTATCTAGGTTACCTAGCGGGCACTTGGACTCTGTAGGTTCCCTAGCGGGCACTTGGACTATTTAGGTTACCTAGCAGGCACTTTGACTATCTAGGTTAACTAACGGGCACTTGGACTATGTAGGTTGCCTAGCGAGCACTTGGAGTATGTAGGTTCCCTAGCGGGCAATTGGACTATGTAAGTTCCCTATCGGGTACTTGGACTGTCTAGGTTAACTAGCGGGCAATTGGACTGTCTAGGTTACCTAGTGGGCACTTGGAGTATGTACGTTCCCTAGCGGGCACTTGGGCTTTCTACGTTACCTAGCGGGCACTTGGACTATATAGGTTAACGAACGGGCACTTGGACTATGTAGGTTAACGAACGGGCACTTGGATTATGTAGTTTACCTAGCAGGTATTTGGACTATGTAGGTTAACTAGCGGGCACTTGGACTATCTAGGTTACCTACGGGCACTTGGACTATGTACCTTCCCTAGCGGTCACTTGGGCTATGTACGTTACCTAGCGAGCACTTGGACTATGTAGGTTAACGAACGGGCACTTGGACTATGTAGGTAACCTAGTGGTCACTTGGACTATGTAGGTTATCTAGCGGACACTTGGACTATCTAGGTTACCTAGCAGGCACTTTGACTATCTAGGTTAACTAACGGGCACTTGGACTATGTAGGGTAACTAGCGGGCACTTGGACTGTCTAGGTTACCTAACGGGCACTTGGATTATCTAGGTTAACGAACGGGCACTTGGACTATGTAGGTTACCTAGCCACCACTTGGACTATCTAGGTTAGCTAACAGGCACTTGGACTATCTAGGTTCCCTAGCGGGCACTTGTACTATCTAGGTTACGTAGCTGGCACTTGGACTATGTAGGTCAACTAGCGGGCCCTTGGACTATCTAGGTTAGCTAACGGGCACTTGGACTATGTATGTTCCAGAGTGGGCACTTGTATTATGTAGGTTGCCTAGCGGACATTTAGACTATGTAGGTTTCCTTGCGGGCATTTGGACTATGTAGGTTACCTAGCGGGCACTTGGACTATGTAGGTTCCCTAGCGGTCACGTGGACTATGTAGGCTCCCTAGAAGGCACTTGGACTATGTAGGTTAACTAGCGGGCACTTGGACTAACCAGGTTACCAGGCGGGCACATGGACTATGTAGGTTACCCAATGGGCACTTGGACTATCTAGGTTAACGAACGGACACTTGGACTATGTAGGTTAGGTATCAGGCACTTGGACTATCTAGGTTACCTAGCAGGCACTTGGACTATGTAGGTTACCTAGCGGACACTTGGACGATTTAGGTTAACTAGCGGGCACTTGGACTATCTAGGTTAACTAGCAGGCCCTTGGACTATCTAGGTTTACTAGCGGGCACTTGGACTATCTAGGTTAGCTAGCGGGCACTTGGACTATGTAGGTTAACTAGCGGGCACTTGAACTCTCTAGGTTACCTAGCGGACACTTGGACTATGTACCTTCCCTAGCGGGCACTTGGACTATCTAGGTTACCTAGCAGGCACTTTGAGTATGAAGGATCCCTAGCGGGCAATTGGACTATCTAGGTTACCTAGCTGGCACTTGGACTATGTAGGTTAACTAGCGGACACTTGCACGATCTAGGTTAACTAGCGGGCCCTTGCACTATGTAGGTTAACTAGCGGGCCCATGGATTATGTAGGTTTACTAGGGGGCACTTGGGACATCTAGGTTAACTAGTGGGCACTTGGACTATGTAGTTTCCCTAGCGGGCATTTGGACCATTTAGGTTGCCTAGCGGGCACTTGGACTATGTAGGTTACCTAGCAGGCACTTTGACTATCTAGGTTAACTAACGGGCACTTGGACTATGTAGGGTAACTAGCGGGCACTTGGACTGTCTAGGTTACCTAACGGGCACTTGGATTATCTAGGTTAACGAACAGGCACTTGGACTATGTAGGTTACCTAGCCACCACTTGGACTATCTAGGTTCCCTAGCGGGCACTTGGACTATGTAGGTCAACTAGCGGGCCCTTGGACTATCTAGGTTAGCTAACGGGCACTTGGAGTACGTATGTTCCAGAGCGGGCACTTGGATTATGTAGGTTGCCTAGCGGACATTTAGACTATGTAGGTTTCCTTGCGGGCATTTGGACTATGTATGTTACCTAGCGGGCACTTGGACTATGTAGGTTCCCTAACGGGCACTTGGACTATGTAGGTTCCCTAGGGGTCACGTGGACTATGTAGGCTCCCTAGAAGGCACTTGGACTATGTAGGTTAACTAGCGGGCACTTGGACTATGTAGGTTACCCAATGGGCACTTGGAGTATCTAGGTTAACGAACGGACACTTGGGCTATGTAGGTTAGCTATCAGGCACTTGGACTATCTACGTTACCTAGTGGACACTTGGACGATTTAGGATAACTAGAGGGCACTTGGACTATCTAGGTTAACTAGCAGGCCCTTGGACTATCTAGGTTTACTAGCGGGCACTTGGACTATCTAGGTTAACTAACGGGCACTTGGACTATGTAGTTTTTCTAGCGGGCATTTGGATTATTTAGGTTACCTATTGGGCACTTGGACTATGTAGGTTATCTAGCGGGCACTTGGACTACGTAGGTTAACTAGAAGGCACTTGGGCTATCAAGGTTACCTAGCGGGCCCTTGGACTATGTAAGTTACCAGTGGGCACTTGGACTATCTAGGTTAACGAACGTGCACTTGGACTATGTAGGTAACCTAGCGGGCACTTGGACTGTCTAGGTTACCTACCGGGCACTTGGACTATCTAGGTTAACGAACGGGCACTTGGACTATGTAGGTTAACTAGCGGACACTTCGACTATCTAGGTTAGCTAACGGGCAATTGGACAATCTAGGTTAACTAACGGGCACTTGGACTATGTAGGTTGCCTAGCGAGCACTTGGACTATGTAGGTTCCCTAATGGGCACTTGGACTATGTAGGTTCCCTATCGGGTACTTGGACTGTCTAGGTTAACTAGGGGGCAATTGGACTGTCTAGGTTACCTAGTGGCACATGGACTATGTACATTCCCTAGCGGGCACTTGGGCTATCTCCGTTACCTAGCGGGCACTTGGACAATGTAAGTTAACGAACGGGCACTTGGACTATGTAGGTTAACTAGCGGACACTTGGACTATCTAGGATAGCTAACGGGCAATTGGAGTATCAAGGTTACCTAACGGGCACTTGGACTATGTAGGTTACCTAGCGGGCACTTGGACTATCTAGGTTACCTAGCAGGCACTTTGACTATCTAGGTTAAATAACGGGCACTTGGACTATGTAGGTTGCCTATCGAGCACCTGGACTATGTAGGTTCCCTAGCGGGCGCTTGGACTATGTAGATTCCCTAGCGGTACTTGGACTGTCTAGGTTAACTAGCGGGCAATTGGAATGTCTAGGTTACCTAGTGGGCACTTGGACTATGTGGTTTACCTAGCAGGCACTTGGACTATGTAGGTTTACTAGCAGGCACTTAGACTATCTAGGTTACCTAGCGGGCACTTGGACCATGTACGTTCCCTAGCGGGCACTTGGGCTATCTACGTTACCTAGCGGTCACTTGGACTATGTAGGTTAACGAATGGGCACTTGGACTATGTAGGTAACCTAGTGGTCACTTGGACTGTCTAGGTTACCTAGCGGGCACTTGGACTATGTAGGTTAACTAGCGGGCACTTGGACTATCTAGGTTAACTAGCGGGCACTTGGAATATCTAGGTTAACTAGCGGGCCCATGGATTTTGTAGGTTTACTAGGGGGCACTGGGACTATCTAGGTTAACTAGCGGGCACTTGGACTGTGTAGTTTCCCTAGCGGACATTTGGACTATTTAGGTTACCTAGCGTGCACTTGAACTATGTAGGTTATCTAGCGGGCACTTGGACTATCTAGGTTACCTAGCAGGCACTTTGACTATCTAGGTTAACTAACGGGCATTTGGACTATGTAGGGCAACTAGCGGGCACTTGGACTGTCTAGGATACCTAATGGGCACTTGGATTATCTAGGTTAACGAACGGGCACTTGGACTATGTAGGTTACCTAGCCACCACTTGGACTATCTAGATTAGCTAACAGGCACTTGGACTATCTAGGTTCCCTAGCGGGCACTTGTACTATCTAGGTTACCTAGCTGGCCCTTGGACTATGTAGGTCAACTAGCGGGCCCTTGGACTATCTAGGTTAGCTAACGGGCACTTGGACTATGTATGATCCAGAGTGGGCACTTGGATTATGTAGGTTGCCTAGCGGACATTAAGACTATGTAGGTTTCCTTGCGGGCATTTGGACTATGTAGGTTACCAGCGGGCACTTGGACAATCTAGGTTAACGAACGTGCACTTGGACTATGTAGGTAACCTAGCGGGCACTTGGACTGTCTAGGTTACCTAGCGGGCACTTGGACTTTCTAGGTTAACGAACGGGCACTTGGACTATGTACGTTAACTAGCTGACACTTCGACTATCTAGGTTAGCTAACGGGCAATTGGACTATCTAGGTTACCTAGCGGGCACTTGGACTATGTAGGTTCCCTAGCGGGCACTTGGAATATTTAGGTTACCTAGCAGGCACTTTGACTCTCTAGGTTAACTAACGGGCACTTGGACTATGTAGGTTGCCTAGTGAGCACTTGGAGTATGTAGGTTCCCTAGCGGGCAATTGAACTATGTAGGTTCCCTTTCGGGTACTTGGACTGTCTAGGTTAACTAGCGGGCAATTGGACTGTCTAGGTTACCTAGTGGGCACTTGGAGTATGTACGTTCCCTAGCGGGCACTTGGGCTTTCTACGTTACCTAGCGGGCACTTGGACTATGTAGGTTAACGAACGGGCACTTGGACTATGTAGGTTAACAAACGGGCACTTGGATTATGTAGTTTACCTAGCAGGTACTTGGACTATGTAGGTTAACTAGCGGGCACTTGGACTATCTAGGTTACCTACGGGCACTTGGACTATGTACCTTCCCTAGCGGGCACTTGGGCTATCTACGTTACCTAGCGGGCACTTGGACTATGTAGGTTAACGAACGGGCACTTGGACTATGTAGGTAACCTAGTGGTCACTTGAACTATGTAGGTTATCTAGCGGGCACTTGGACTATCTAGGTTACCTAGCAGGCACTTTGACTATCTAGGTTAACTAACGGGCATTTGGACTATGTAGGGCAACTAGCGGGCACTTGGACTGTCTAGGATACCTAACGGGCACTTGGATTATCTAGGTTAACGAACGGGCACTTGGACTATGTAGGTTACCTAGCCACCACTTGGACTATCTAGATTAGCTAACAGGCACTTGGACTATCTAGGTTCCCTAGCGGGCACTTGTACTATCTAGGTTACCTAGCTGGCACTTGGACTATGTAGGTCAACTAGCGGGCCCTTGGACTATCTAGGTTAGCTAACGGGCACTTGGACTATGTATGATCCAGAGTGGGCACTTGGATTATGTAGGTTGCCTAGCGGACATTAAGACTATGTAGGTTTCCTTGCGGGCATTTGGACTATGTAGGTTACCAGCGGGCACTTGGACAATCTAGGTTAACGAACGTGCACTTGGACTATGTAGGTAACCTAGCGGGCACTTGGACTGTCTAGGTTACCTAGCGGGCACTTGGACTTTCTAGGTTAACGAACGGGCACTTGGACTATGTACGTTAACTAGCTGACACTTCGACTATCTAGGTTAGCTAACGGGCAATTGGACTATCTAGGTTACCTAGCGGGCACTTGGACTATGTAGGTTCCCTAGCGGGCACTTGGAATATTTAGGTTACCTAGCAGGCACTTTGACTATCTAGGTTAACTAACGGGCACTTGGACTATGTAGGTTGCCTAGTGAGCACTTGGAGTATGTAGGTTCCCTAGCGGGCAATTGAACTATGTAGGTTCCCTTTCGGGTACTTGGACTGTCTAGGTTAACTAGCGGGCAATTGGACTGTCTAGGTTACCTAGTGGGCACTTGGAGTATGTACGTTCCCTAGCGGGCACTTGGGCTTTCTACGTTACCTAGCGGGCACTTGGACTATGTAGGTTAACGAACGGGCACTTGGACTATGTAGGTTAACAAACGGGCACTTGGATTATGTAGTTTACCTAGCAGGTACTTGGACTATGTAGGTTAACTAGCGGGCACTTGGACTATCTAGGTTACCTACGGGCACTTGGACTATGTACCTTCCCTAGCGGGCACTTGGGCTATCTACGTTACCTAGCGGGCACTTGGACTATGTAGGTTAACGAACGGGCACTTGGACTATGTAGGTAACCTAGTGGTCACTTGGACTATGTAGGTTATCTAGCGGACACTTGGACTATCTAGGTTACCTAGCAGGCACTTTGACTATCTAGGTTAACTAACGGGCACTTGGGCTATGTAGGGTAACTAGCGGGCACTTGGACTGTCTAGGTTACCTAACGGGCACTTGGATTATCTAGGTTAACGAACGGGCACTTGGACTATGTAGGTTACCCAGCCACCACTTGGACTATCTAGGTTAGCTAAAAGGCACTTGGACTATCTAGGTTCCCTAGCGGGCACTTGTACTATCTAGGTTACCTAGCTGGCACTTAGACTATGTAGGTCAACTAGCGGGCCCTTGGACTCTCTAGGTTAGCTAACGGGCACTTGGACTATGTATGTTCCAGAGCGGGCACTTGGATTATGTAGGTTGCCTAGCGGACATTTAGACTATGTAGGTTTCCTTGCGGGCATTTGGACTATGTAGGTTACCTAGCGGGCACTTGGACTATGTAGGTTCCCTAACGGGCACTTGGACTATGTACCTTCCCTAGCGGGCACTTGGACTATCTAGGTTACCTAGCAGGCACTTGGATTATGAAGGATCCCTAGCGGGCAATTGGACTATCTAGGTTACCTAGCTGGCACTTGGACTATGTAAGTTAACTAGCGGACACTTGCACGATCTAGGTTAACTAGCGGGCCCTTGCACTATGTAGGTTAACTAGCGGGCCCATGGATTATGTAGGTTTACTAGGGGGCAGTTGGACTATCTAGGTTAACTAGCGGGCACTTGGACTATGTAGTTTCCCTAGCGGGCATTTGGACTATTTAGGTTGCCTAGCGGGCACTTGGACTATGTAGGTTACCTAGCGGGCACTTGGACTCTCTAGGTTACCTAGCAGGCACTTTGACTATCTAGGTTAACTAATGGCACTTGGACTATGTAGGGTAACTAGCGGGCACTTGGAGTGTCTAGGTTACCTAACGGGCACTTGGATTATCTAGGTTAACGAACGGGCACTTGACTATGTAGGTTACCCAGCCACCACTTGGACTATCTAGGTTAGCTAAAAGACACTTGGACTATCTAGGTTCGCTAGCGGGCACTTGTACTATCTAGGTTACCTAGCTGGCACTTGGACTATGTAGGTCAACTAGCGGGCCCTTGGACTATCTAGGTTAGCTAACGGGCACTTGGACTATGTATGTTCCAGAGCGGGCACTTGGATTATGTAGGTTGCCTAGCGGACATTTAGACTATGTAGGTTTCCTTGCGGGCATTTGGACTATGTAGGTTACCTAGCAGGGCACTTGGACTATGTAGGTTCCCTAACGGGCACTTGGACTATGTAGGTTCCCTAGCGGTCACGTGGACTATGTAGGCTCCCTAGAAGGCACTTGGACTATGTAGGTTAACTAGCGGGCACTTGGACTATGTAGGTTACCCAATGGGCACTTGGACTATCTAGGTTAACGAACGGACACTTGGACTATGTAGGTTAGCTACCAGGCACTTGGACTATCTAGGTTACCTAGCGGACACTTGGACAATTTAGGTTAACTAGCGGGCACTTGGACTATCTAGGTTAACTAGCAGGCCCTTGGACTATCCAGGTTTACTAGCGGGCACTTGGACTATCTAGGTTAACTAACGGGCACTTGGACTATCTAGGTTAACGAACGGGCACTTGGTATGTGCAGGTAACCTAGCGGGTACTTTGACTGTCTAGGTTACCTAGCGGGCACTTGGACTTTTAGGTTAACGACGGGCACTTGGACTATGTAGGTTGCTTAGCGGGCACTTGGACTATCTAGGTTAGGTAACGGGCTAACCTAGATAGTCGAAGTGTCCGCTAGTTAACCTACATAGTCCACGTGCCCGTTCGTTAACCTAGAAAGTCCAAGTGCCCGCTAGGTAACCTAGACAGTCCAAGTGCCCGCTAGGTTACCTACATAGTCCAAGAACCCGCTAGGCAACGTAGATAGTTCAAGTGTCAGCTAGGTAACCTAGATAGTCCAAGTGCCCGCTAGGTAACCTAGACAGTCCAAGTGCCCGCTAGGTTACCTACATAGTCCAAGTGCACGTTCGTTAACCTAGATTGTCCAAGTGCCCACTGGTAACCTACATAGTCCAAGGGCCCACTAGGTAACCTAGATAGTCCAAGTGCCTGCTAGGTAACCAAAGTAGTCCAAGTGCCCGCTCGGTAACCTAAAAAGTCTAAGTGCCCGCTAAGGAATCTATATAGTCCAAATGCCCGCTAGGGAGCCTGCATAATCCAAATGCCCGCTAGGTAACCTAGATAGTCCAAGGGCCCTCTACGTAACCTACATAGTCCTAGTGCCCCCTAGTTAACCTACATTCTCCAAGTGCCCGCTAGGGAACTTACATAGTCCAAGTGCCCGCTAGGTAACCTAGATAGTCCAACAGCCCTCTAGGTAACCTACATACTCCAAGAACCCGCTAGGCAACGTAGATATTTCAAGTGTCAGCTAGGTAACCTAGATAGTCCAAGTGCCCGCTAGGTAACCTACAAAGTCTAAGTGCCTGCTAGGTTATCTATATAGTCCAAATGCCCGCCTGGGAACCTACATGGTCCAAATGCCCGCTAGGTAACCTAGATAGTCCAAGTGCCCTCTAGTTAACCTAGATCGTCCAAGTGCCCGCTAGTTAACCCACAAAGTCCAAGGTCCGCTAGTTAACCTAGATAGTCCAAGTGCTCGCTAGTTAACCTACATAGTACAAGGGCCCGCTAGTTGACCTAGATAGTCCAAGTGCCCGCTAGTTAACCTCGATAGTCCAAGTGCCCGCTAGGTAACCAAAGTAGTCCAAATGTCCAATAGGGATCCTACATAGTCCAAGTGCCCGCTAGGGAACCTACATAGTCCAAGTGCCCGTTAGTTAACCTAGATAGTCCAAATGCCTGCGAGGTAACCTAGATAGTCCAACAGCCCTCTAGGTAACCTACATACTCCAAGAACCCGCTAGGCAACATAGATAGTTAAAGTGCCAGCTAGGTAACCTAGATAGTCCAAGTACCTGCTAGGTAACCTACAAAGTCTAAGTGCCCACTAGGTTATCTATATAGTCCAAATGCCCGCCTGGGAACCTACATAGTCCAAGTGCCCGCTAGGTAACCTAGATAGTCCCAGTGCCCTCTAGTTAACATAGATCGTCCAAGTGCCCGCTAGTTAACCCACATAGTCCAAGGTCCGCTAGTTATCCTAGATAGTCCAAGTGCTCGCTAGTTAACCTACATAGTACAAGGGCACGCTAGTTGACCTAGATAGTCCAAGTGCCCGCTAGTTAACCTAGATAGTCCAAGTGCCCGCTAGGTAACCAAAGTAGTCCAAATGTCCAATAGGGATCCTACATAGTCCAAGTGCCCGCTAGGTAACCTACTTAGTCCAAGTGCCCGTTCGTTAACCTAGATAGTCCAAGTGCCTGCTAGGTAACCTATACTGTCCAAGTGCCCGCAAGGTTACCTACATAGTGCAAGTGCCCGTTCGTTAACCTAGATAGTGCAAGTGCCCGCTAGGAAACCTACATAGTCCAAGGGCCCGCTAGGTAACCTTGATAGTCCAAGTGCCCGCTAGGTAACCTAGAGTCCAAGTGCTCGCTATTTAACCTACATAGTCCAAGTGCCCGCTATGTAACCTAGATAGTCAAAGTGCCCATTAGGTAACCTAGATAGTCCAAGTGCCCGTTACCTAACCTAGATAGTCCAAGTGCCAACTAGGCAACCTACATTGTCCAAGAGCCCATTCGTTAACCTAGAAGTCTAAGTGCCCGCTAGGTAACCTAGACAGTCCAAGTGCCCGCTAGGTTACCTGCATATTCCAAGTGCCCGTTCGTCAACCTAGATAGTCCAGTTGCCCACTAGGTAACCTACATAGTCCAAGTGCCCGCTAGGTAACCTATATAGTCCAAGTGCCCGCTAGGTAACCTAGATAGTCCAAGGGCTCACTTGTTAACTTTGATAGTCCAAGTGCCCGCTAGTTAACCTATATTGTCCAAGTGCCTGCTCGTTAACCTACATAGTCCAAGAGTCCATTAGTTAACCTAGATAGTCCACGTGTCCTCTAGTTAACCTACATAGTCCAAGTGCCCGCTAGTTAACCTATATACCAAGTGCCCGATACGTAACCTAGATAATCCAAGGGCACGCTAGTTAACCTACATAGTCCAAGAGCCCGCTAGGCAACCTAGATAGTCCAAGTGCCCGCTAGTTATCCTAGATAGTCCAAGTGCCCGCTAAGGAACCTACATAGTCCAAGTGCACGCTAGTTAACCTAGATAGTCCAAGTGCCCGCTAGTTATCCTAGATAGTCCAAGTGCCTGCTAGGTAACCTACATAGTGCAAGTGTCCGCTAGTTAACCTAGATAGTTCTAGTACCCGCTAGTTAACTTATATAGTCCAAGGGCTCACTTTTTAACTTTGATAGTCCAAGTGCCCGCTAGTTAACCTAGATTGTCCAAGTGCCTGCTCGTTAACCTACATAGTTCTAGTACCCGCTAGTTAACTTATATAGTCCAAGGGCTCACTTTTTAACTTTGATAGTCCAAGTGCCCGCTAGTTAACCTAGATTGTCCAAGTGCCTGCTCGTTAACCTACATAGTCCAAGGGTCCACTAGTTAACCTAGATAGTCCAAGTGTCCTCTAGTTAACCTCCATAGTCCAAGTGCCCGCTAGTTAACCTATATACCAAGTGCCCGCTACGTAACCTAGATAATCCAAAGGCACGCTAGTTAACCTACATAGTCCAAGAACCCGCTAGGCAACCTAGATAGTCCAAGTGCCCGCTAAGGAACCTACATAGTCCAAGTGCACGCTAGTTAACCTAGATAGTCCAAGTGCCTGCTAGGTAACCTACATAGTGCAAGTGTCTGCTAGTTAACCTAGATAGTTCAAGTACCCGCTATGTAACCTAGATCGTCCAAGGGCCCCCTAGTTAGCCTACATAGTCCAAGTGCCCGCTAGGTAACCTAGATAGTCCAAGTGCCCGTTCTTTAACTTAGATAGTCCAAGTGCCCTTTAGGGAACCTAGATAATCCAAGGGCCCGCTAGTAAACCTACATAGTCCATGGGCCGGCTAGTTAACCTACATAGTGCAAATGTCCGCTCGTTAACCTATATATTCCAAGTGCCCCCTAATTAACCTAAATAATCTAAGTTCCCGTTAGGTAACCTAGGTAGTACAAGGGCCCGCTAGTTGACCAATATCGTCCAAGTGCCAGCTAGGTAACCTAGATAGTCCAAGTGCACGCTAGTTAACCTAGATAGTCCAAGGGCACTCTAGTTAACCTACATAGTACAAGTGCCCGCTAGGCAACCTAGATAGTCCCAGTGCCCGCTAAGGAACCTACATTGTCCAAGTGCACGCTAGTTAACTTAGATAGTCCAAGTGCCCGCTAGTTAACCTAGATAGTCCAAGTGCCTGCTAGGTAACCTACATAGTGCAAGTGTCCGCTAGATAACCTACATATTCCAAGTGCCCGCTAGTTAACATAGAAAGTCCAACTGCCCGCTAGGGAATGTACATAGTCAATGTGCCCGCTAGGTAACTTAGATAGTGCAACTGCCCGCTAGTTAACCTAGATAGTTCTAATACCCGCTACGTAACCTAGATCGTCCAAGGGCCCCCATAGTTAGCCTACATAGTCCAAGTGCCCACTAGGTAACCTAGATAGTCCAAGTGCCCGTTCGGTAACCTAGATAGTCCAAGTGCCCTTTAGGGAACCTAGATAGTCCAAGGGCCCGCTAGTAAACCTACAGAGTCCATGGGCCCGCTAGTTAACCTACATATTCCAAGTGCCCCCTAATTAACCTACATAATCTAAGTTCCCGTTAGCTAACCTAGGTAGTCCAAGGGCCCGCTAGTTGACCTACATAGTCCAAGTGCCAGCTAGGTAACCTAGATAATACAAGTGCCCGCTAGGGAACCTAGATAGTCCAAGTGCCTGTTAGCTAACCTAGATAGTCCAAGTGGCGGCTAGGTAACCTACATAGTCCAAGTGCCCGTTCGTTAACCTAGATAATCCAAGTGCCCGCTAGGTAACCTAGACAGTCCAAATGCCCGCTAGTTAACTTACATAGTCCAAGTGCCCGAAAGGGAACCTACATAGTCCAAGTGCCCGTTAGTTAACCTAGATAATCAAAGTGCCTGCTAAGTAACTTAGATAGTCCAAGTGCCCACTAGGTAAGCTACATAGTCCAAGTTCCCGCTTGGTAACCTTAATAGTCCAAATGCCCGCTAGGGAAACTACATAGTCCAAGTGCCCGCTAGTTAACCTAGATAGTCCAAGTGCCTGCTTTTAAACCTACATAATCCATGGGCCCGCTAGTTAACCTACATAGTGCAAGGGCCCGCTAGTTAACCTACATAGTGCAAGGGCCCGCTAGTTAACCTAGATCGTGCAAGTGTCCGCTAGTTAACCTAGATAGTCCAAGGGCCCGCTAGGGATCCTTCATAATCCAAGTGCCTGCTAGGTAACCTAGATAGTCCAAGTGCCCGCTAGTTAACCTAGATAGTCCACGTGCCCACTAGGGGAAGTACATAGTCCAAGTGCCTGCTAGGTAAGCTAGATAGTCCAAGGGCCTGCCCGGAAACCTAGATAGTCCAAGTGCCCGCTAGTTAACCTACATAGACCAAGGGCCCGCTAGTTAACCTACATAGTCCAAGGTCTGCTAGTTAACCTAGATAGTAAAAGTGCCCGCTAGGTAACCTACACAGTCCACGTGCCCGCTAGGTTACCTATATAGTCCAAGTGCCCGTTCGTTAACCTAGATAGTCCAAGTGCCCGCTAGGTAACCTACATAGTCCAGGGGACCGCTGGGTAACCTAGATAATCCAAGTGCCCGCTAGGAAACCTAGATAGTCAAAGTGCCCTTTAGGTAACCTACATAGTCCAAGTGCCAGCTAGGTAACCTAGATAGTGAAAGTGCCCGTTAGGTAACCTAGATAGTCCAAGTGCCTGCTAGGTAACCTACATTGTCCAAGTTCCCGCTAGGTAACCTAGATAGTCCAAGTGCCCGTAACCTAACCTAGATAGTCCAAGTGCCCGCTAGGCAACATACATAGTCCAAGTGCCCGTTCGTTAACCTAGAAGTCCAAGTGCCCGCTATGTAACCTAGACAGTCCAAGTGCCGCTAGGTTACCTGCATAGTCCAAGTGCCCGTTCGTTAACCTAGATAGTCCAAGTGCCCGCTAGGGAACCTATATAGTCCAAGTGCTATCTAGGTAACCTAGATAGTCCAAGTGCCTGCTAGGTAACCTACATAGTCCAAGTGCCCGTTCGTTAACCTCGATAGTCCAAGTGCCCGCTAGGTAACCTATATAGTCCAAGTGCCCGCTAGTTAACCTAGATCGTCCAAGTGCCCGCTAGTTAACTTACATAGTCCAAGTGCCAGCTAGGTAACCTAGATAGTGAAAGTGCCCGTTAGGTAACCTAGATAGTCCAAGTGCCTGCTAGGTAACCTACATTGTCCAAGTTCCCGCTAGGTTACTTAGATAGTCCAAGTGCCCGTTAGCTAACCTAGATAGTCGAAGTGCCCGCTAGGCAACATACATAGTCCAAGTGCCCGTTCGTTAACCTAGAAGTCCAAGTGCCCGCTATGTAACCTAGACAGTCCAAGTGCCCGTTCGTTAACCTAGATAGTCCAAGTGCCCGCTAGGGAACCTACATAATCCAAGTGCCCGCTAGGCAACCTACATAGTCCAAGTGCCCGATAGTTAACCTAGATAGTCAAAGGGCCTGCTAGGAAACTTAGATAGTCCAAGTGCTCGCTAGGTAAGCTAGATAGTCCAAGTGCCCGCTAGGTAACCTAGATAGTCCAATGCCCGCTAGGGAAGCTGCATAGTCCAAGTGCCCGCTAGTTTGCCTAGATAGTCCAAGTGCCTGCTAGTAAACCTACATAATCCATGGCCCGCTAGTTAACCTATATAGTACAAGGGCCCGCTAGTTAACCTAGATCGTGTAAGTGTCCGCTAGTTAACCTACATAGTCCAAATGCCCGCTAGTTAACCTATATACCAAGTGCCCGCTACGTAACCTAGATAGTCCGAGGGCACGCTAGTTAACCTACATAGTACTAGTGCCCGCTAGGCAACCTAGATTGTCCATGTGCCCGCTAAGGAACCTACATAGTCCAAGTGCCCGCTAGTTAACCTAGATAGTCCAAGTGCCTGCTAGTTAACCGACATAGTTCAAGTGTCCGCTAGTTAACCTACATATTCCAAGTGCCCGCCAGTTAACATAGATAGTCCAAGTGCCCGCTAGGGAACGTACATAATCCAAGTTCCCGCTAGGGAACGTACTTATTCCAAGTGCCCGCTAGGTAACTTAGATAGTGCAAGTGCCCGCTAGTTAACCTAGATAGTTCTAGTACCCGCTAGGTAACCTCGATCATTCAAGGGCCCCCTAGTTAGCCTACATAGTCCAAGTGCCCGCTAGATAACCTAGATAGTTCAAGTGCCCGTTCGGTAACCAAGATACCCCAAGTGCTCTTGAGGGAACCTAGATAGTCCAAAGGCCCGCTAGTAAAACTACATAGTCCGTGGGCCCACTAGTTAACCTACATAGTGCAAGTGTCCGCTAGTTAACCTACAAATTCCAAGTGCCCCCTAATTAACCTACATAATCTAAGTTCCCGTTAGGTAACCTAGGTACTCCAAGGGCCTGCTAGTTGACCTATATAGTCCAAGTGCCAGCTAGGTAACTTAGATAGTACAAGTGCCCGCTAGGGAATCTAGATAGTCCAAGTGCACGCTAGTTAACCTAGATAGTCCAAGTGTCCGCTAGTTAACCTACACAGTCCAAGTGCCCGCTAGTTAACCTATATACCAAGTGCCCGCTACGTAACCTAGATAGTCCAAGGGCACTCTAGCTAATCGTAACCCTAACACTAACGCTAACCCTAACACTAATCCTAACCCTTACCCTAACGCTAACCCTAACCCTAACCCTAACCCTAACCCTAACCCTAACCCTAACGCTAATGCTAACCCTAACCCTAACGCTAACCCTAACCATAACCCTAACCCTAACCCTAACCCAAACTCTAACCCTAACCCTTACGCTAAACCTAACCCTAACACTAACCCTAACCCTAACCCTAACGCTAACCCTAAACCTAACCCTAACCCTAACCCTAAACCTAACCCTAACGCTAACCCTAACCCTAACACTAACACTAACCCTAACCCTAACCCTAACCCTAACGCTAACCCTAAACCTAACCCTAACCCTAACCCTAAACCTAACCCTAACGCTAACCCTAACCCTAACCCTAACCCTAACCCTAACCCTTACGCTAAACCTAACCCTAACCCTAACCCTAACCCTAAACCTAACCCTAACGCTAACCCTAACCCTAACCTTAACCCTAACCCTAACCCTAATCCTACCCTAACGCTAACCATAACCCTAAACCTAACCTTAACCCCAACCCTAACCCTAACGCTAACCCTAACCCTAACCCTAACCCTAACCCTAACCCTAACGCTAACGCTAACCCTAACCATAACGCTAACGCTAACCCTAACCCTAACCCTAACCGTAACCCTAACGCTAACCCTAACCCTAACCCTTTCCCTAACCCTAACGCTAATGCTAACCCTAACCCTAAAACTAACGGTAACCCTAACCCTAACCCTAACGCTAACGCTAACCCTAACCCTAACACTAACGCTAACCCTAACCATAACCCTAAAGCTAACGCTAAACCTAACCTTAATGCTAACCCTAACCCTAACCCTAACGCTAACCCTAACCCTAACCCTAACCCTAACCCTAACCCTAACCCTAACCCTAACGCTAATGCTAACCCTAACCCGAACGCTAACGCTAACCCTAACCCTAACACTAACGCTAACCCTAACACTAACACTAACCCTTACCCTAACGCGAACCCTAACCCTAACCCTAACCCTAACGCTAATGCTAACCCTAACCCTAACGCTAACCCTAAACCTAACCCTAACCCTAAAACTAACACTAACCCTAACTCGAACCCTAACCCTAACCCTAACCCTAACGCTAACCCTAACCCTAACCCTAACCCTAACCCTAAACCTCACCCTAACGCTAACCCTAACCCCAACGCTAACCCTAACCCTAACCCTAATGCTAACCCTAACCCTAACCCTAACCCTAACCCTAACGCTAACCCTAACCCTAACCCTAACCCTAACGCTAACCCTAACGCTAACGCTAACCCTAACCCTAACCCTAACCCTAAACCTAACGCTAACCCTAAACTAACCCTAACCCTAACCCTAACCCTAAACCTAACCCTAACGCTAACCCTAATCCTAACCTTAAACCTCACCCTAACCCTAACCCTAACCCTAATCCTAACGCTAACCCTAACCCTAACCCTAACCCTAACGCTAATGCTAACCCTATCCCTAACCCTAAAGCTAACCCTAACCTTAACCCTAACCCTAACGCTAATGCTAACCCTAACGCCAACCCTAACCTAACCCTAACCCTAAACCTAACCCTAACCCTTACGCTAAACCTAACCCTAACCCTAACCCAAACCCTAACGCTAATGCTAACCCTAACCCTAACCCTAACCCTAACCGTAACCCTAACCCTAAATCTAAACCTAACGCTAACCCTAACTCTAAACTTAATCCTAAACCTAACCCTAACACTAACCCTAACCCTAACCCTAACGCTAACCCTAACCGGAAACCTAACCGTAACCCTAACCCTAACACTAACTCTAACCTTAACGCTAACGCTAACCCTAACCCTAACACTGACGCTAACCCTAACCCTAATCCTAACCCTAACCCTAACGCTAACGCTAACCCTAAACTTAACGCTAACCCTACCTCTAACCTTAATCCTAACGCTAACCCTAACCCTAACCCTAACCCTAACGCTAATGCTAACCCTAACCCTAACGCTAACCCTAACCCTAACCCTAAACCTAACGCTAATGCTAACCCTAACCCTAACGCTAAACCTAACCCTAACCCTAACGCTAATGCTAACACTAACGCTAACCCTAACCCTAACCCTAACCCTAACCCTAACCCTAACCCTTACGCTAAACCTAACCCTAACACTAATCCTAACCCTTACCCTAACACTAACCCTAACCCTAACCCTAACACTAACCTTAACGCTAATGCTAACCCTAACCCTAACGCTAACCCTAACGCTAACGCTAACCCTAACCCTAACCCTAACCCTAACCCTAACCCTAAACCTAACCCTAACGCTAACCCTAACACTAACGCTAACCCTAACCCAAACCCTAACCCTAACCCTAACCCTTACGCTAAACCTAACCCTAACCCTAACCCTAACGCTAACACTTACCGTAACACTAACCCTAACCCTAACCCTAACCATAACACTAACCTTAAACCTAACCCTAACGCTAACGCTAACCCTAACCCTAACCCTAACCCTAACCCTAACGCTAAACCTAACCCTAACCCTAACTTAACCCTAACCCTAACGCTAACCCTAAACTAACCCTAACCCTAACCCTAACCCTAAACCTTTCCCTAACCGTAACGCTAATGCTAACCCTAACCCTAACACTAACGGTAACCCTAACCCTAACCCTAACGCTAACGCTAACCCTAACCCTAACACTAACGCTAACCCTAACCATAACCCTAAAGCTAACGCTAAACCTAACCTTAACGCTAACCCTAACCCTAACCCTAACGCTAACCCTAACCCTAACCCTAACCCTAACCCTAACGCTAATGCTAACCCTAACCCGAACGCTAACGCTAACGCTAACCCTAACCCTAACACTAACGCTAACCCTAACACTAACACTAACCCTTACCTAACGCTAACCCTAACCCTAACCCTAACGCTAATGCTAACCCTAACGCTAACCCTAAACCTAACCCTAACCCTAAAACTAACACTAACCCTAACTCTAACCCTAACCCTTACGCTAAACCTAACCCTAAACCTAACCCTAACCCTAACCCTAACCCTAACCCTAACCCTAAACCTTACCCTAACGCTAACCCTAACCCCAACGCTAACCCTAACCCTAACCCTAACGCTAACCCTAACCCTAACCCTAACCCTAACCCTAACCCTAACGCTAACCCTAACCCTAACCCTAACGCTAACCCTAACGCTAACGCTAACCCTAACCCTAACCCTAACCCTAACCCTAACGCTAACCCTAACCCTAACCCTAATCCTAACGCTAATGCTAACCCTATCCCTAACATTAAAGCTAACCCTAACCTTAACCCTAACCCTAAACCTAACCCTAACCCTTACGCTAAACCTAAACCTAACCCTAACCCAAACCCTAACGCTAATGCTAACCCTAACCCTAACCCTAACCCTAAATCTAAACCTAACGCTAACCCTAACCCTAAACTTAATCCTAAACCTAACCCTAACACTAACCCTAACCCTAACCCTAACGCTAACCCTAGCCCTAATCCTAACCCTAACCCTAACCCTAACACTAACTCTAACCCTAACGCTAACGCTAACCCTAACCCTAACATTAACGCTAACCCTAACCCTAATCCTAACCCTAACCCTAACGCTAACGCTAACCCTAACCTTAACGCTAACCCTACCTCTAACCTTAATCCTAATGCTAACCCTAACCCTAACCCTAACCCTAACGCTAAAGCTAACCCTAACCCTAACGCTAACCCTAACCCTAACCCTAACCCTAAACCTAACGCTAATGCTAACCCTAAACCTAACGCTAAACCTAACCCTAACCCTAACGCTAATGCTAACACTAACGCTAACCCTAACCCTAACCCTAACCCTAACCCTTACGCTAAACCTAACCCTAACACTAACCCTAACCCTAACCCTAACGCTAACTTAACCCTAACCCTAACGCTAACGCTAACCCTAAACCTAACGCTAACGCTAACCCTAACCCTAACCCTAACCCTAATGCTAACCCTCACCCTAACCCTAACCCTAACCTAACCCTAACCCCAACCCTAACGCTAATGCTAACCCTAACCCTAACACTAACGCTAACCCTAACACTAATCCTAACCCTTACCCTAACGCTAACCCTAACCCTAACCCTAACGCTAACCCTAACCATAACCCTAACCCTAAACCTAACCCTAACCCTAACTCTAACCCTAACACTTATGCTAAACCTAACCCTAACTCTAACCCTAACCCTAACCTTAACCCTAACGCTAACCCTAACCCTAACCCTAACCCTAAACCTAACCCTAACGCTAACCCTAACCCTAACCCTAACCCTAACCCTAACCCTAACCCTAACGTTAACCCTAACCCTAACCCTAACCCTAACCCTGAACCTAACCCTAACGCTAACCCTAACACTAAAGCTAACCCTAACCCAAACCCTAACCCTAACCCTAACCCTAACCCTTACGCTAAACCTAATCCTAACCCTAACCCTAACGCTAACACTTACCGTAACACTAACCCTAACCCTAACCTTAACCCTAACCCTAAACCTAACCCTAACGCTAACCCAAACCCTAACCTTAACCCTAACCCTCACCCTAACACTAACCCTAACCCTAACCCTAACGCTAACCCTAACCCTAACCCTGACCCTAACGCTAACCCTAACCATAACACTAACCTTAAACCTAACCCTAACGCTAACGCTAACCCTAACCCTAACGCTAACGCTAACCCTAACCCTAACGCTAACCCTAACACTAACCCTAACCCTAACCCTAACCCTAACCCTAACCCTAACCCTAACCGTAACCCTAACGCTAACCCTAAACCTAACCCTTTCCCTAACTGTAACGCTAATGCTAACCCTAACCCTAACACTAACGGTAACCCTAACCCTAACCCTAAACCTAACGCTAACGCTAACCCTAACCCTAACACTAACGCTAACCCTAACCATAACCCTAAAGCTAACGCTAAACCGAACCTTAACGCTAACCCTAACCCTAACCCTAACGCTAACCCTAACCCTAACCCTAACCCTAACCCTAACCCTAACGCTAATGCTAACCCTAACCCGAACGCTAACGCTAACCCTAACCCTAACACTAACGCTAACCCTAACACTAACACTAACCCTTACCCTAACGCTAACCCTAACCCTAACCCTAACGCTAATGCTAACCCTAACCCTAACGCTAACCCTAAACCTAACCCTAACCCTAAACTAACACTAACCCTAACTCTAACCCTAACCCTTACGCTAAACCTAACCCTAACTCTAACCCTAACCCTAACCCTAACGCTAACCCTAACCCTAACCCTAACCCTAAACCTCACCCTAACGCTAACCCTAACCCCAACACTAACCCTAACCCTAACCCTAACGCTAACCCTAACCCTAACCCCAACCCTAACCCTAACCCTAACCCTAACCCTAACGCTAACCCTAACCCTAACCCTAACCCTAACCCTAACGCTAACCCTAACGCTAACGCTAACCCTAACCCTAACTCTAACCCTAACCCTAACGCTAACCCTAAACTAACCCTAACCCTAACCCTAACACTAACCCTAAACCTAACCCTAACGCTAACCCTAATCCTAACCTTAACCCTCACCCTAACCCTAACCCTAACCCTAACCCTAACGCTAACCCTAACCCTAACCCTAACCCTAACGCTAATACTAACCCTATCCCTAACCCTAAAGCTAACCCTAACTTTAACCCTAACCCTAACGCTAATGCTAACCCTAACGCCAACCCTAACCTAACCCTAACCCTAAACCTAACCCTAACCCTTACGCTAAACCTAACCCTAACCCTAACCCAAACCCTAACGCTAATGCTAACCCTAACCCTAACCCTAACCCTAACCCTAACCCTAAATCTAAACCTAACGCTAACCCTAACCCT